>NW_009723265.1:156570-184847 GCF_000703405.1 Apaloderma vittatum
CGTGTTTTGTTTTTTGTTGGAAGTATAATGCACACAATTTTGACCCAGTTGCGTGAAGATAGTAAATGAATACAAGGACAAAGTACCATCAATTCCAAAGCTAGCCAGGATATTATACAAGTGTCTCTCCACACAAAAACTACAGAATTTATCTTCTAAAAATAGAATTAAATATATTAAGAAAAGAATAATCAGATTTACATTTAGATGGTAGTTAAGAACATTTTTCCTCCTACTTTCTTCAAATGAACCAAACGAGTCCTGTGTAAATATACCTCAAAAGTATTAGAGTTTTATCAGGTTTAAATAAGTCTGACTTCCACCTCTGAGCACTGAATTTTGTTCTCTCATCAATCGGTGTAAAGTTGTTTTAAAATATTCTCTTTCTGTAAGCATATGTGCAGTGATCTTCTCTCAGATTGTCCTTAGAGGTAGCTGATTGTCACCCATCCTGTTTGCATATCTGAGCTACAGTGTTTCTGATCCACCAATCCCAAGATGATTGTTTTTTAAATTATTAGTTATATAAGTTAATTTTGTAGTGGAATGGATATTTGCACAAGAGCTTTTGTATTCTACATAAAGAAATTAAATTATGTAATATTTCTGAAAATATTAATAAAATTAATAAATATGACTCCTTTTTGGGGATACCATCTAAAGGTAATCACTAAAAGCCACTCAGGATCCCTACTACGATACACTGATGAAAACTTTATTGAGGTCATTTTATACAATATCATCAGCTTCATTGAGGTTTAATTTACTCCTGTGGTGGTTTGGCCCTGGCCAGAGGCCAGGAGCTCACCAAAGCCACTCTTTCACTCCCCTTTTAGATGGATAGGGGAGAGGGAAGATGTAAAAAGAGGCCCGTGGGTTAAGATAAAAAAGCAGTTTAATAAAGCAATAGCAAATACCGTGCGCGGAAGCAAAGCAAAACAAAGATTATTCTCTACTTCCCATCAGCAGGTGATGTCCGGCCGCTTTTGTAGGAAGCAGGGCTCCAGTACGCGTAGCGGTTGCTCCGGAGGACAAACACAAAGCAGCTAATGCCCCCCTACTTCCCTCTTCCTTCTCCCTTTTATGTCTGAGCTGACGTCATATGGTATGGAATACCCCTTTGGTCAGTTTGGGTCAGCTGGCCCGGCTGTATCCCCTCCCAAGATGTTACCCACCCTGAGTCTACTGTTGGGGGAACGTTGGAAAAAAAAAAACCACAACAAAACCACAGCCTTGGTGCTCTGTGAGCACTGCTCAGCAGTAGCCAAAACACTGGGGTGCTATCAACACCCTTCTAGCTATCACTCCAAGGAGAAAAACAAAAACGACCAGCACTGAGAGAGCTGCTATGGGAAGATTGACTCCACCTCAGCCTGACCGAATACACCTTTACATTGCTTCAAATCAGTAAACCAAGATTATTCAATGTTTTCTAAACACATACATTCCTGGATATGCCATGATTTGGCTGTTTAAGCAAACTAGTTACTCATTGAATCTATTGAGATAATTCATGGATTTATAAACAGGCATGTAGACACTATTTAAGCAGCAGTATTTACATGCCTATGTATTTCACAGATGCTAAAGATAGCAGCAAACATCAATTACACAAGAATACAGTAGTTATCATTACCATGTATAATAAATTTAAAGAAAAGTTTTTAGAAAAGGAAAACAAAGTGCATAGATGGTGAGTTCTTATTTTAATAGCCTTTTAGAATCTTGATACATTATTCTGAAGAATCTGGATAATTTTGTTTACTAGAATTTATGTGGATTCTAAAAAAAAAAACCCCAAACTTTAAAACATATGTTATATGAATTTTGAGACATTTTCATAGAATCACAGAATAGTTTGGGTTGGAAGGGGCCTTAAATATCATCTGGTTACAACTGCTAGCTTCCACTAGACTAAATTGCTTAAAGCCACATTCAGCCCGGCTCTTTATGAGCACTAGATATTTGATACTTGCTTCTAACAATAAACACTCTCTTAAGAAATATTTATTAGAAATTGTTATTTCTGAATATTCCCATTAACTGATGTGTTTTAACGATGATTTAGGAAGCATGCATTATAAGGTGATGGCTTTTTATTCACTTTTACTACAGTTCAAATTTGAAGTTCCTTATCCTTTTTGTTCATTCAATCTGTGCAGTAAAACTATTTTCAGAAACTTCAGGCATCCATTTATATATGTCTCCATGTCTCCCCTGGACATAGTTAACAAGTTCTGCTTATTTTGATGACCTAATAAGAACTGATTTGATTATAGCATAGTTTGTTGTGATCCAAGCGAAACTAAGTCATTTATTAGTTTATGGGTAAAAATAACACCTGGAAACAATCTGGATTCTCATAAATAAATTAATAATTTAATTATTGCTTTGTCCTATGCCTTTTGCACCTACTTCTTAATGTTAAAATTCTTGCACTTCTGTCTTCCCTGATTTTAACATTTCAATTTTACTATTTTTGAGTTTTCAGCCTAAACTTAACCACTTAATATTAATTCAAGGAAGCAAAAAACATTCCAGGGGAGACTTCAGGGTATGCATATTAAGGAAGGAGAAATCAAAATATTTTACCACAAATATTTTCATAATCACTTGAAAATAGGCTGAATGGAGGAGGCCAAATATCTATGCTGTTCATACCTGTCTCTAAATACAGCTAGAAAATTCCTATTTCAAAATGTAAACAACAGCTCTTTCTCAGACTCCAACTTACAGCTCAGCAACCTCATGAGCCAGATAAGATGTCTTCACACTTTTCTTTAATTAAGCTGTCTCATTTCTTTCTTAAATCACTGTAAACTTCTACTGTATGCAGTATTCTGCAGCAAAGAGGCCCACAGCTTAATCACATATTACGTGAAAAAGACGTAACTTTTTCTGTGTGTTTTTAGTTTGTTTACTTAGTCATTTCCGGCATGGGAGATGTTCAAGAACTTAGTCATCTTTGCTGTCTTCTCTGAATTTTTTCCTATTCTACTGTATCCTGTTCAAAATATCAGTATGAGGCCTGCATACAGTATTCAACATGCAAGCCCAGGAGGGACGTAGGAAGCGATACTGGGTGTTGGCTTATTGTTTTCTGTCTGTTTGTGTTTTAGGAGACTGGCATTTGCTGTTATCCATTCTTTTTCTTTAATAGTTTGCAACATTTACCTTTTTTTTTTTCCCCAGATCACTTTTTACTTCAGAGAAGCTATTTCCATAAAGTCATCTAAAATAACCCCAACATTTAATCTAAGGTACTTATAGTCATCTCAGAATCCATGACTACAAGAGTGAAATCAAGACTTTTCCTGTGTTCATGATATTGTACTTAACTACACCAATTCCATTGTTTTGTCACTCAGCCTTGTGCAGTTTTCCACAGCCAGTCCCTTACTATATTGCAATAAGCAATCTATTGATATAAGCAGATTTGAACACTTCACTACCCATGCCCTTTTCCATGCCTCAGAAAATATACAGCAACATTGCATCTAGCTTGGATTCCTCAAGCACTCTGTCAGTGTCAACCTCTAAGGTAAAAATCAATCACTAAGTCTTTCCTTGCCTTGAACTGCCATGTCATCCTTTCTCTTCCCTGTCCTGCCCTTCATTCCTTTTTCTCTTCCTTTTCCCAATCCCCTTTCCTTTCCTTTTTTCATTGAAGGACACATCTCTTGTCCTTAACTTCCTTAGCTTCTTCAAAGATATCTGGTAAGGAGTTATGTTTAGTCTTTGTGAAATGAAAATAGATTGTATCAATCCAGGTCTTCTTTACCTGCATGATTGTATCAAAGAATTTTAAAATTATGGCAAGACATGATTTCCCAGTAGAAAAGTTGTAGGTTCTTTTCCTCAGTATATCGTATTTTTCTAGCTGCCTGCTGATTTTATCCTTTATTATACTTTCTACTAATTCATCAAATACAGGTCTCTACTGTCAAGGTTTATATTTCCCCAGATCTCCCTAGGAACAAACTTTGTAGCAGTCATCACATTATCAAACTTTCAGTCACGTGGGACAAAGTTGCCTTTAAGTAAGAGGTTATAAACTGCATTGATTAGATGGGCTATTTCATCCCTGAACAATTTTCTGCTTTTTCTTGCAGAGCATATCTGGAGAAGTAGATCAGAATCTTCAGTCTCAAGGACCTTCTGTTTATTCCTCTGCATCTACTCTTTCAGTTAAAACTCCCTAAGGAAAACGACCCCATCACTGAGCTGCTGAACTCCTAGTAACATAGGACATAGAGTATGAATTATGAAGCATTGGCTAATACAGACCATTTAAAACATTATAGCATTGTGGCAGGTATTTCCTCCCCCCCAGCTAAGCTGTTGCTACCTGGACTAGTCCAGACTTGTCTAGCTGGTCAGGACTCGGTTACACCCAGGAAGTTGGCCAGCAGCCAGTGAGAAGCCGAGATGGCTATGATTGACCACAGTCATCATTGGCTAGGTTTTAAAAGAGGGCTTTGCAGTGGCCATGTTGGAGTTACCTCGTGGCAGTGGTCTGAGGAGGTGTCCCCCTTGGTCTAGGGGACCCCTAGGCAAGGTTGACCAGTAAGAAAGGGAACCCCCACCTGGTAAAGGTACCCCCTGGCAAGGTTAAAAGGGAGAACGGGAATCCCCCGTTTTTATGGTACCTTAGTGAGAACAATCAAGATGAGAACGGGAACCCCTGGCTTGATTGAGGTGAGTTATGATAATCTGGATTATCGTTATTTTGTCAAGGGCTAGTGCTTGAACTTGATCTTTGTCTCAACCAATACCGAACCTTTAAATTGGTGGGGAGCTTATATCCTGTAAATAAATTTAAATTTAACTATACGCATGAATTTATTTTTCGGATATGGACGCGCTCCTCACCTCCTTCTTTACAACCATGGAAATCAAATAATTGACTGCTTCAGCCACACGCATACTGAATAACTGCATGGAAATAAAAACAAATGCAAAAGAAACTATATCAAAAGTTCTATACCAAAACTATATCAAAAACAAAGATGCAGTTGTAATCTCTCTATTCTTCCTCTATATCTGTTATCTTCATAAGTCTGGAAAAATTCAGAATCTAAGAAAACTAGAAATTCAAATAGCAATTTCTTTCAGTGTCTATACTCAGGAAAATTAACTAAACAGAGGGTTTTGATTATGTTTTTCAAAGTTAATTGGGAAAAAAATGGACTTTCTTTTGAGTTTGTTTTTAGAAGAATTGACAAAACTTTGGGCAATGCAGTCGTAAGAGGTAGATATTCTTACTACTGATTTTGACTAGAGAAGCCCATGAGTGAGGTTTCTTGTGCTGGAATTAAAGAAAAAAGAACTGGAAGATTTTTAATCTAAAGATAAAAACAGTTTCACCTGCAGAGATTATGGAAATGGAAACTATCTTTACCTTAGCAATATCAGTAGCACCCCTCCCTCACTCTAAAACTTGGAGCCATATTTAAAATACTTATAAAGGAACAGTTTTTTGCAGGAATAAGTTGTTAACTTTTAATTAGACATTTCATACTGTTCATGTGCTGTGCCATGGTGAAATTTTAATACTTATGAGATAAAGGAGATATAAAGAACAAAAACTTATTTTTCAGTAATAAAGAGTAATGTCTATACAGGATAAAAATGTGTCAATTCCAACTCTGAATGGCTATCTTAAGTAGTCTGCCCTTTGGGAGACATGAATTGAGAGCCACTTTTTTATTTGTTCTTTCACATTGAGATAACCTTAGATTTTGCTTCTGGAATATAATGTTCCATAGCATAGTATTTATCCAAAGTAATTTTGGAGTGTTTATTACCTGCAAAATAAGCGATGTTCCATCGTGCCTCAGTGACTGCAAGTCAACATTTTTAACAGGTTTTACCAGAAATATATTCTGGCCAGGCTACATTTACCTGTTCTACTTTGAAACCCATTTTGAATAGAACAGTGAAATGTATGTTGACATTGTATCAGGTCTACACAAATTATGTTAAATTAAATATGATCTTCAGAGTATGAAGAGAGTTCATCTGTGCAATCTGCAGGTGTACAGTATGATTTGAAAGGTCCTAGATGTGGCATATGTTTATTTATTTACTTCAAATAATTTCCAGCTAGATTAATACAGTGAAGTCTTACAGTCCCCATACTGTGTGTGTATTTAGAATTCCCTATATGAATACTCCTTAATGAAAATAAGAGAAACCATCACAAACACAATTAGAAAGCATTCCCAGGATTGCTTTGCCATACAAATAAATGGAGATGGGGAGGGGAAAGGTGGAAAGATCTTCTACATGAATTCCACTGCCCCTTCTCTTAACAGCTTTATCATTTGTGTAGGCATCACTTTAGGCTGATGAGAAGATGCCACTCTGCTGCTGAGCTGCAATTTGGTTCCTGCACCTCCTCTGCTACACCGATGGCTTTAGGGAATGCCATAGTGGGATCTGCTCTTTCAGATAAGGGAACACAGTGAAGGAACTTGAGACATATGAGACATCCAGATAGGGAGTTTTGTCATGAAGTACAAAAATGGAATGAATTCGGAGTCCTAGTTTGAGAAAGCAATATTTTGCAAAAATGCCTAAGAAGGTAGCTAATAACCTCGCAGAAGAATCTGCATCATGTAATATCATGACAAAGAAAAGATCAAAGAGTGAAAATAGAGATTTGAAAGGACTTCTAGATATTCAGGAGGAGACTATAAAATGGAATTTTACTTTATTTTCATAGAATCATACAGTGGTCTAAGTTGGAAGGGACCTTAGAGATCACCAAATTCAACCTCCCTGCAGGCCTCTCAACTAGACCAGGTTACTCAAGGCCTCATCCAACTTGTCCCTGAACACTTCAAAGGTGTAAGATCTTGCATTTTGATTTGTTGAAACTCATGAAGTTTGCACTGGCCCATTTCTCAAGATCCCTTTGGATGGCATCCCTTCCCTCAAATGAATCCACCGCACTCTTTGAGGACAACCTTCTAGCCTGTTCTTTATTTATATTTTACTATATATAACAACCTTTAAATTAGTGCCTCTGTTTTTACCTTTTTTTGCCTTAAGACACCTAGGTTATATATTTAGAGTCTCAGAAGAATTTCATAAATGTTTAGATTTTTCTTATTTCAAATTTAATTAATCTAAATTAAAATGGTTTTCCTTCTTCTCTTAGAACATATTTTTGTCTTCTCTTTTTAATCAAAAGAAACAAAATTATGTAATTTTGTCCCCAAAGAGTAGCAGTATTTTTATTCTTTGAAATAAATTTTAAAATATTCAGCATTTTTATATTACATTTATTTATAAAAATCAAGTTACAAGATTATTCCTTCCAACACCTGAAGGGGGGTTGCAAAAAAGAGGAGGGAGGGACTGTTTACAAGGGCATGTACAGGTAGGACAAGGGGTAATGATTTGAAACTTCAGCAAGGTAGATTTAGATTAGACATTAGGAAGAAGTTCTTCACTATGAAGGTACTGACACACTGAAACACATTACTCGGGTAAATTGTGGATGTCCCATCCCTAGAAGTGTTCAAGACCAGGTTGGATGAGGTATTGAGCAACCTGGTCAAGTGGAAGATGTCTCTGCCTGTGGCGGTGAGTTGAACCTAAATGACTTTTAAGGTCCCTTCCGACTCAAACTATTCTATGAATCTATGATTCTAAGACCATCAGTGTTAGATAAGTTATCTGTACCTATTTGGTTTCCTTAAAATTATTAATCAGCTAAAACAATTAGCCATGCTTTCTATATTGTCTTACATCTAGCATCACAGAATCACAGAATGTTAGGGGTTGGAAGGGACTTCAAACGATCATCTAGTCCACCCCTCCCTGCCAGAGCAGGATCATCTACAGTAGGTCACACAGGAACACTTCCAGGTGGGTTTTGAAAATGTCCAGGGAAGGAGACTCTACAACTTCTCTGGGCAGCCTCTTCCAGTGCTCTGTCACCTTCACAGCAAAAAAGTTTTTCCTAATGTTTTTGTGGAACCTCCTATGCTTCAGCTTGCAGCCTCTTGTCCTATCATTGGACATCACTGAGAAGAGCTTGACTCCGTCCTCCTGACACTCATCCTTTATATATTTATAAACATTAATGAGGTCACTCTTCAGTCTCTAAGGTTTGAGTCTAAGCTGGAAGGATGCTCTTTACTTACACCTTCACGTTCTCTGAGAAATTTGTGTTGAAGTTATTGGTTTTTTACATCTCTTTCCTACATACTGGAAGCAAGAGATACGAGAACTATCCAAACCATCCTGATAGAGGTAAGTACACCTACAGTGCCCTGTATGTGGGATCCATATTCAGTCAATGCAGCGGTTCACAGAGGCTTCAGGTCCATCATTTCCCAAACTTGCAAGGCCAGCATTCTAGATAAACCAGAAAAAAAAGAATGTCTTCAGCGTTAAATAGATCTGTCCCAGCTCACCTAAAAAAATGACATTTTAGCAGTTTTGTGGTATGAAAAAAAAATACAGAGTTCTTCTCCTGAAACTGGAAGTCCTCCATGACCGTCTCCATACAAGAAGTCTAGTAAAGAACTTGGAGAGTGGGGAGCTCTAAAAAGAGAATCCAGACTGGCAGCAACTGCCTTTCACTGTCCTTGTACAGCGACAGAACCACAACTCTGACTTCCCTCGTGGGACAGAAGCCCTGCCACATTACCCTAAGTCCAGCATGTGAAAACTATGAGAGGCGTTGAGCTAAGAAAAGAGAAAAGGAGAAGAAGAGGGCATCTAAAACACTGTTTCATGCACTTGTAACTGTCTTCTAAAACTAAGCTGATGTGTTCTTTTTGCTAAGGATTGTGTCAGATTGTGGCTGGTCTGCTAAGTCTGAAAGAAATAAATATTATCAGTAAATACACAAGATCTGAAATATGTTATTTGTGATTTGCATCCAGGGCCACAGGATGAAAATTATTCTGAGGGAAACAAAAAAGGTCTAGAAAGCTTGACACTGTATGTGGGTGACTACTAAACTGACATATTCATTTTCTGATTTCCAGATGAGAAAAAGGCCTCAAGTAATTCTTATGCAAAACATAACCCACGTCTTTGTGATATGGGAATCTGCAATGGCACTGCATATTGCCAGGGGTTATTTGTGTTTTTATCCTAATTCAGTATTCAGCTAAAAGTATGATAAGAGACAAAGTCTATCTCTTTTTATCAGACTTTAACCTCCAATACACTACCTGAAAGTTTTTACAGGTCTTAAGTAGTGGATTTTATAGAAAGTAATTTTCAACAACATTTTAAAGTTTTCTTTAAAATGACAGGTAATTTACTCTATAAATATTTATGAAAGTTATACACTACAAGGAACTAAAAATAATTCTAGTTTGTTTTTTTTTTCTCTGACTCTATACAATCCATACATGAAGTATTAGCACGTTTCTTGAATTTAAGAAAATTATTCTTAACCAGGATAAAGATGAATGTTTTGCCACCTTTTGTAGCAAAAAATATTAGGAAAATTTGTAGGAAAAAAAAATCAAGTTTAGTGATCCTTGGTAGAACTTAATTTAAGGTTTTAATGGTAAAAATATTCTTCAGTCAGTGTCTAAGTCTTTATTGTTATTATTTCACAGAAGACAGTATTCTAAATGTAAAACTGGTAGATGAAAACTGCTACACTGCAAGATTCAAAACTTTATTTTTTATCTACTTTACTAGATACACTTAAGTAATGGAAAAACTGTGACTTCTTTTTACATAGCAAAACAACATAACATAGGTGTGATACTATTATAACTAGAAGAAATTAGTTTTGTCTTTTATATTTTTAGAGACCATAAAAATAAAATATATAGCAGATAAACTGCAGATATTGATAAGCATAGTCTTGCATGTTATAAATTGTAGATCTAAGTATTCTAAGTGATTAACATTTGAAGAAATTCACAATAATTTTGCATACTCAAGCTTCAGCACACAATTTAAAACTATGTTTGATAATCTCAACTATGAATACATGCTTGTATTGTGTTTGAATATAGAAAAAAATATAGTTTCTGAAGACTCTACTTACACACTAATATAATCTGACAATTCAGTGCTACACTTCGGCTGTATCAGAAAGGCTTTTTCGAATCAGATGCCTTTCTTCATTGTAAAAACAAGCTGTTCGGGAATTGCATTTGTCTACATATATGGGCATGACTATTCAAAACTGTTTTTTCTGAAAATGTATGTCATATAGGTGTCTTCTGTACTACTAGTCTGGTATGAGTGATTAATGTTTAAATGCCTCTGTATGATGGATGTCAGTGAAAGGTTTTATGCTTTTGTTCAGTACATTCAGTATGTTTGCAGAGGTTAGTGCCAAGGTTAAATGTTGGTAACCATTTTCTCTTATAACAGAAAGAAACTCTACATCCTTCAGTAGTGAGAAACATCAACTAGTATTACATGTTAGACCAGTTTCAAAGCCTTGCAATGTTACAATATATCATCAAACTTTTGTAAAAGCTAAACCCAACAGTGTTAGTCTAAAATTGTATGTGACAAAAGTTGAAAGTTGGATAAATTTACTTGAGAAGAGTCAGCCTACATTTCAGTCTTCTGCCAGCATCAATCTTTCTATCAGAGATATGAAGGCAGAATGTCTCACACTAAAAAAAGGTTTAACCAACTGCATTTATTTTGCTTGCTTTCCTTATTTGAACCCATATTGCAACATAAATATGCATATGTTCTTACACCTATAGTAATATAAATCCACAATGGAGATTTGCCATTAGAAAATTCTTTAGTGGCATAGCATGCTAGAAAGTCAGTACAGAAAAAACATCTCTGATACGATTTCACTCACAGTCTATCATTAGTGATATTAATATTTCCATAGTATTTTAGGTCCAAACACTACTCCTTGGCTTGGCAGCTCTTTAATTTGAGTAGTTGTTTTGTTTGTTTTTTTTTTAATCTGAACTTAATATAACAGTAAGAGTTACATACTTAGCAACAACAAATACGGAAATTGTTTTCAAACCTTGGTGGAATATTGATTACTCTAAATTACAATATCGCTAGTTACAAATGGATGAAATTCAATATTTCCCCCAAGATACATCCATGCTACTTTTTATGGAATTTCAATTCAGAGCCTAAACTTAAAGATAAGCTTCAGTTGAACACTGTAGACCTTCTTTTTGTTTGTGTGTTTTGACATGCAAGCTGGAAAGGATCTCATCCTCTGACATTTGAGAAAGCAGGTCTAAGTAGAGTTCTTTTTTAAATAGGTCCAAAGTATTCTAAAGTAGGCTTTTCATTTTATTTATTTTCTTACAAAGAAAAATTACTTTGAAAGGAGTAAAGGGAATATCAGTTGAGAATTTCTGTCTTACTCAAAATTTGTTTGGAGACTTCTGAATGTCATGGAAAAATGTTCTATGTGTATAATGAGAAAGTGGAATGAGAATAAACAGCAAATAATTAAAGAATTTTATCTTGTAAGAGCTCTACTGCATAAATCTTAATTAGTCTTGTCTTTTAACAGCGTATATCTAAAGAGCTGGCTAATATTTACTTAGCTAGCTGACTAATAACTTATATAAAAATAAAATCATCCCTTTAATTGTGATATGTGATCATATTACTGTTTTAACTGTGTTCCTGACCATAAATAGAATGAATATACAAAAGAGTATTTGTCATTGTCATATACGAACAATAGCTGACTTCCAGCTAAAATCGTGCTTGTTTCTCTTCATTTTTTAATAGTTTTATGTTTTAATATCTTTTGTTCTTAAGAATTCATCTTCAATTTGATTTGGTGAGACTAACATATGGATTGGTCTTTAAATGACTTTTCTGTAGATGACACTGAGACTACAAGGGTAAGTTAAATGGACCAAAAATCCCAACAATACATAAAGTGAATATGTTATTTTCTTTTCATCTCATCGATCCTTCTGGTTCCCAAGAGGTGTTTCACTGAGTCCTCTTGAAGTTAATAAAGGGCTGTAACAACAGTTCTCAGCCACTGCATCTCCATCATCCTTCTCTTTCTGCATAATGCTAATAACCTCAGAAAAAGACAAGTGAGCAACAGAATCATTGACACCTTTTACTCACTATTTTTGGGGTTTTTTTTCACAGACCGCTAAATTCTTTGCCTATTTTTAAAGCCCATCTTGTCTATGACTCAGTGCCAATCATTTGCATAGATTTTACATCAGCAAATCATTTAAGTTTATAGCGAATGGAAAACGTCTGTCACAGAATCACAGAATCACAGAGTTGTTGAGGCTAGAAAACACCTCTGAGATGATCAAGTCCAGCCTATGACCCAACATTATTGCAACAGTTAGACCATGACATTAAGTGCCAAGTCCAGCCTCTCCTTAAACACCTCCAAGGACGGTGACTCCTCCACTTCCCTGGGCAGTACTTTCCAATGCCTGAGCACTCTCTCCGTGAGGAACTGACCACCACCTGACTACAACTACCCTTCAGAAAATTGTAGAGAGTGATAAGGTCCCCCCTGAGTCTCTTCTTCTCCAGGCTAAACAAACAAACCCATCTCCCTCAGCCTCTCCTCACAGGACTTTCCCCCTAGTCCCTTCCCCAGCCTCGTTGCTCTCCTCTGGACTCACTCCAGCCCCTCCATGTCTTTCTTGCAGTGAGGGGCCCAGATCTGCACACAGGGCTCGAGGTGAGGCCTCACCAGTGCTGAACACAGGGGCAGAATCACATCCCTGCTCCTGCTGGCCACACTGTTCCTGATACAAGCCAGGATGCCATTGGCCTTCCGGGCCACCTGGGCACACTCCTGGCTCATGTTCAGCCAGTTGTCAACCAGTACTCCCAGGTCCCTCTCTGCCCAGCCACTCCTCCCCCAGTCTGTAGCGCTGCAAGGGGTTATTCTGGCCGAAGTGTAGGACCTTGCACTTGGTCTTGTTGAACTTGATACCGTTGGTCTCAGCTCATTGAACCAGCCTGTCCAGGGCCCTCCGCAGTGCCTTCCTACCCTCTGACAGGTCGACACTCCCCCAGCTTGGTGTCATCTCTGAACTTACTAAGGGTAGACTCAACTCCCTCATCCAGGTCTTCAATAAAGATGTTGAACAGGACTGAGCCCAGTACTGATCCCTGGAGGACACCACTGGTCTCTGGACACCAACTGGATGCAGCACCATTCACCACCACTCTCTGGGCCCAGTCATCCAACCATTTTTTTACCCAGTGAAGGATGCACTCATCCAAGCCGCGGGCTGCCAGCTTTTTCAGGGCAATGCTGTGGGAGACTGTGTCAAAGGCTTTGCTGAAATCAAAGTAGACCACATGCACAGCCTTCCCCTCATCCACTAAACGGGTCACCCAGTCATAAAAGGAGATGAGACTGGTCAGGCAGGACATTCCTTTCCTAAACCCACATTGACTAGGCCTGATCCCCTGGCTGTCTTCCACGTGCCGCTTGATGGCACTCAGGATGATCTGCTCCATAACCTTGCCAGGTACCGAGGTCAGGCTGACAGGCCTA
This sequence comes from Apaloderma vittatum, assembly GCF_000703405.1. Lineage (NCBI taxonomy): Eukaryota > Metazoa > Chordata > Aves > Trogoniformes > Trogonidae > Apaloderma > Apaloderma vittatum. Next base: position 170,057 of record NW_009723265.1, read on the forward strand.
TATTTCCCTGGGTCCTCCTTCTGGGCCTTCTAATGGATGGGCATCACATTGGCCAACCTCCAGTCATCTGGGACCTCCCCAGTTAGCCAGGATTGGTGAAAAATGATAAAGAGAGGCTTAGCCAGTTCTTCCACCAGCTCCCTCAGCAACCTAGGATGAATCCCATCTGGACTTATGGACTTGTTGGGATCTAGCTGGCACAGCAGGTCACTAACAACTTCCTCCTGGGTTACAAGAGTGGTATTCTGTTCCCTATCCCTGTCTACCAACTCAGGAGCCCAGTTGCCCTGGGGACAGCCAGCCTTCTTGCTAAAGACTGAGGCAAAGAAAGTATTAAGTACCTCATCCTTTTCCTTATCATCTGTTACTATGTTCCTCCCCTCATCCAATATGGAACGAAGATTTTCCCTGACCCTCCTTTTATTATTAATGTATTTATAAAAGCACTTTTTGTTATCCTTTATAGAGATGGTCAAATTAAGTTCTAACTAAGCTTTTTCTTCTCTAATTCTCTTTCTGCGTGGTCTTAAAATATCTTTAAATGCTTTCTGATTCACTTGCCTTTTTTTCCAGGGTTGATATACTCTTTTTTTTCCCTGAGTTCTTGTGAAAATTCCCTGCTCAATCGCATTGATCATCTTCCTTGACAACTCATTTTATGGTGCATAGGAACAGGTAGCTCCTGTGCCTTCATAATTTCATTCTTAAAGTAAGCCCAGCCTTCCTGGGTCTCTTTGTTTTTAAGGGCTGATTCTCAAGAGATTCTTTGAACCAGCATCCTGAACAGTCCAAAGTCAGCCCTCTGGATGTTCAAGGTAGAGGTTTTGCTGACGACCCTCCTAACTTCACTGCATATTGAAAATTCTATCATCGTGGTCGCTGTGGCCAAGGAGACCTCCGACGACCACATCTTCCACCAGCCCTTCTCTGTTCATAAACAATAGTTCCAGCAGGGCACTACCTCTGGTATGCTCACTGACCACCTGCAACTGGAAGTTGTCATCCATACATTCTAGAAACCTCCTGGACTGCCCTCTCGCTGCTTTGTTGTACTTCCAGCAGATATTTAAATTCCCCCACGAGAACCAGGGCCAGTGAACACGAGACATCTCCTAGCTGTTGGAAGAATGCCTCCTCAGTGTCTTTATCCTGGTAAGGTGGTCTGTAGCAGAGTCCCACTAGGATATCAGTCTCATTGGCCTTCCTCTTTATCCATAAACACTCCACCTTGGTGTGCCTAACATTGAATTCTAGGCAATCAAAGTACTTCTTAACATATAACGCTACTCCACCACCTCTCTTTCTTTGCCCATCACTTCTAAAGAGCCTATAGCCATTCCAACTATGTGGCATTCCAACTATGCAAATCATCCCACCAATTTCTGTGATGGCAATTATATCATGGTTCCCCTGGTGTACAATAGCTTCTAATTCCTCCTGCTTATTTCCCATACTTCAGGCATTGGCATAGATGCACTTGAGCCATGCTACAGACATCGTCTCCAACTCCTGTACATGACCCTGAGTCTTATACCTAGCAGCCCTGGGTTTGTCACATATGACATCACTATCCACCTCAAGTGGAATGGCAGACTGAAGGCCATCCTTAGGCTCATTTCTAGTGAGCCTGGTTTTATCCCCATCCCTCCTTGACGCTAGTTTACATACCTCTCAGTGAGCCTCGCCAATTCCTGTTCTAGTATCCTTTTCCATTGACCAAGTATATTTTCCACCCATTTTCAGTGTGTTTCTCTTTCACTAGTGGGATTGATGAAAACACCACTTGAGCACCTGATCCATGTACTAGTCACCCCAATGGCTTAAAGTCCTTTTTTTATCGCCTTTGTATGTCTCTCTACAACTTCAACACTACAAACCTGGACAACTAAAAAGGGGTAGTAATCAGAGGGCTGCACCAGATCAGGCAGCTTCCTCTTCATATCCCTGACCTGAGCCCCAGGGAGGCAGTAGACTTTCCTCTGGTTGGGTCTGGTTGACAGATGGGGCTCTCTGTTCCCCTCCAGATGTAGTCACCTACTATAATTACCCTCCTTTTATTCTTAACAGAAGAAATTTTAAAGCGCAGGGGAAAAACCATTTAGTTTAAACCTGGTTTTGTAAAAGTAGTCACATTGTTAAAGTTTTACCAGATCAACTACTAGAAAAGTATTTTAAAGTAATTTTTAATATTTGAAATTTTATTTTTAATTTCAGATTTCAAACTCTGTTTTTCTCAACCCTTACACCCTTATAGGTGAAAGTAAACTGGGAAGTCGAAGTTTAAAGCACATCCTTATAAATGACCTGTTTTAGGAATTATCATCCGCGATCCTGAGTGATCCTGTCTTGAAGTTATGTCTCTCAGCTATTCGTACACAAAATATAGACGCCTCTCATATAACAATTGCGCCAGCTCAGATGGTACTTCCAAGTAAACACTTCATGTGTCATTCTTTGCAACATAAACTGAAATTTGTAGAGATCAACAGCCTTCCATGAGATCTCCTGCTCTTTCCTCAGGCTCTTCTGTGACTATAACACCCTTTAAAATGTCCCATGGAAATAAACTGCCTGATGTTTGCTGCAGTAAGTCAGAGATACATGATACCTGAATCAGTGAAATACCAAATTTAGCACAGACAATTCCATATGTAACACCAGACGAAATGAGTTCCAAAGTTGTAATAAAATCATTTTTTAAAAAAGTATGAACAACAGTGACAAAACCTTCCCAAGCATAAAAGGCTATAACATTTTCTGTACATATATTCTGCAGCAATGTCCTTTACCCAGGAAAATTAGGTTCATCCAATTTTTTTTTCTGCTTTATTCTCTGCTCCATAAAATATACCACCTGCCAACTTGCAGAGTATTTACAGGTCTACAATAAATTCAGTATCTTCTTCAAATTTGTTAGCAGATGTTGAATTATTCTGGAATTAACTGATTCTTTGTGGTTCCTTGTAGCAATTAAATGTATAGCAGTTTTCTGAAGTGTTGAAGGATCTAATTTTTCATCTCCATAATTGTTTGTTCTAGTTAGACAGTAGTTTAAAATCAAATCTTACAAAAAGCAGTGCAACAGAAATGAAAGAGTAATAAATAAGTAAGTAGCTGTACAGCTGAGGAGAGACTGGTTAAGGCTATTTATGTGCTACCTAAAATTCAAATGAAGATCACAGAGATTTCAGCAGATGAAGTTTTTATGAGCTTAAATTAGACTTATCTCCGAGTTACACATGCAGTCTCTAATTGGAGAAGCAATGGCAAGGAAGCAGAGAGATCTGTGTGTCTGATTCCAAAAAAAAAAGAAAACTTAGAGATTCTTTTGACGACCAAAATATGTCTCCTCTTGGCTCAAAGATTTTCAGTACTTTTTTGCAAGAACCTACGTCACCACCCATTAACTCCCTGTACTAGAAATACTGTATCCCCATTAGCTAGAGAGGGAGAGGTTATTTCTTTCTCATAATGATATCTATATCTTCTTGAAAAGAAAAAAAGTTTAATCTGAATCTTAGAAAATTTCTTTTACTGTCATCCAGACTTTAGGCTCTACAGGAAAGGAGGAGTTCCTGAAATATCAACACATGAATTCATAACAAATAGAAATGGGGCTATAAAATCAAGTACTTTCTATTTGATTTAGCCAGACATAATATTACTTATGGTAAATAGAATAAACAGTACTAGTCCTGGGTTACTGGAACATTGTATTGCTTTCTGCTATTCCAAAGTAGTCTGATACTGAGTTGAACTGGGCATTTGAAGTCTGGTCTCAGTACAGAGCTAACCTTCCATAGCAAAGAGTCATTGTAACACATGTAATAGACTGAGCTGTAAAAGTTCATCCTCTTCTTATGCTGATCCTCAGTCTTTTCACATTTTTAGTATTTATTGGCACATGAAATAAACACACTTCATGCTATCTTAAAATGCAAAAGTTAACATAGGAGACAACTAGTACTAAGAGGAATGTACAGTGTGGGTCACTTACAGCTATTGTTCTCCCAAGGTCATGGATTTGATCCCCGTTCGGTCCCCATGTGCTGCCAGATCTAGTTGAGAGGCGTCCCTGCCCACGACAGGGAGGTTAGATTAAACGATCTCTAAGGTCCCTTCCAGCCTAGGCCATTCTATGATCCTATGATTCTCATATTATTTAGACTTCTCATAATTATAACTAAACAACATAGTAAAAACTTCCTGAAATGAGCACATAATAATACTCTTTTTTTTTTTTGACAAACACACCACTGGCTTACATTTTCAAAGTACTGTTGAAATACCAGCCAGTTAAGCTTTATTGCTGACATAAATGTAATTATATAATATCAACTTCAAAGTAAACATTAAAAATACAGATATTTTGCCCATCTTCCTCTGATACTCTGTCTCTAGAAAGCTGCTTAACATCTGAATGCAAAAAGTTTGGAAAATGCTAGAGAGTACTTTTTTATGGAAATATCTAATGAAAAATCCCACCTACTCCAGCTTTAACTGAATTCCATTTATTGCAGGGTGCTCCCTTGGAAAGGATTTTCATATATTTTACTATACTTCCTAAATTAGCCATCATCCTAATGTTATACAGCTAAGAGAGTCAAAACTATATTATGTCCTCTACACTAATTAAAATGATCTAATGATGCTGACAAGTTGTTCTTCTCACTGGTATCTTGCTCTAGTATCCTCTTGTGCTCTTTAATTTGCGTCCACAACCTCTAGTACAGGCAAGCTTTTTTAGATTTGGAAGCTCTTTGACTGTCTAGTATAATGTATATAACTACAATTGGCCTGGAAGTTGGAAATTCGTGCAAACTTATTATAATAATTTCTTCTTTCTTTTTTTTTTTCCTTTTACGAGCCCACCAGCTCTTATACTGCCGCAAAAATCATTACTTGTTACTCACTGTAGCATATCTAATTTTGGATTGCAAAATGCTTGGGGCAAGTGTCATGTCTCTTATGTGCTGTGCAAACTGGATAGTGAACATTGTGTAACCTAACCTGAACAACAACAACATGGTGCTGGATCATCCCCCTAAGTCATCTGCACAGACAGGCTTCTTTACAGAGATTGCCTCATAGCCCAGTCTGGGAGAAAGGGATATGTCAGTTGGTTCCTTGGTCTTGCCATAAAACTATGAAACCCTACTGGAAATCACAAAAGAATTAGCTGCAGGGTCGAAGGAAAAGTGACCAGATGTAAGAATGGACACATCGTCCGTTATAATAGCTAAACGCAAATTATTCATGAATTCTATTCCAAAGGGAAGCCCTAAGCAAAATTCCTTAGGCCACAATATTAAAAGCTACAATATTTATTATTACTTATTTTCTAATGATAATAAAAAAGGAAGAAACTATGTTTGATTATGTTAAGGATTAGTTATCTATTTCAATGGAGTCACTTCAGCTTTATGTTGGTGTAAAGGAGAGCAAATTTGCCTTAATTCCTTCTCCTGGGTTTCTATCAAAGTCACTCAGAACAGTTTCTGTCTCATCCTCTAAACATTTTAAAGGCATCACAATATAAAGATTTCTTTCCGACGTCTGCCAAAGCCTTAATATTTTAAACTAGCTCCTTCTATTGAATAACAAGAACATACCTACCTAAAGGCAACTAAAAACATTCCCACTGACAACAAATCTTCCAATCAAATTACCAGAACACATGCAGTTGCTCAAGAAACAAGTTTTGTGTCCACAGGTTATTTGATCTGTCCAAGTCTATTTAAACAGTATTCCTTGCATAATCCAAGTAAAACAGATACTTGATTTTCTCCCCTAAAATGCAGAGGTAACGGAAAGCTCTAACTACTGTACAAAGCAGTGAAAAGTCTCCTGCAAAATTAGTGAAAACCATCCCAGAAACTAAAGAAAACAACAATCAACTTTGAAAGGGGAAAGCTGGACTTTTTAATTTCTCATAGCTGTGAGCCTTGCAGAAAATAGAGAAATAAAGACATAAACCAGTTCTTTAATGATAGATTATTTTTTTATTACATCTTGAAATCTTCAGTAGGAAACAGAAGACTTAAATGCATTTCTTCTTGTTCCAAATGTTTTTTATTTAAAAATTATTATTCAGCTGTCAAATGTCACCTTGTGTTTCAAACTTCAAAAAGCAGGACTCAAGTCTGTCATTTTTATTAGTCTTCATTATATAGCTTCTGGACAAAATTGTGTCTCACAATCTTAGTAATTAAGCTGCTTTTCAGCATCATAACATTAATTTATATTCATTTCATCCTGTCTTATCTTCAATTCGGTGACCTTTCTATCCACTATCTACCATTGGGCCAGGGTTGAGCATTTTAAGTATTTTGATGTTATATCAATTAATTAGAGGTTCTGGTTTAGTTTTGGATACCCACAGGCTCTTAAAATGCTGTAAAGTGTTTATAATATTAACACAACTCTACATAAACAAGGAATAATTTTTTCAGATGTCTTGTAAGAATTAACCTGTAAAGATATAAATAGAGGAGCTCAAAACATCTTTGAAAAGATGTGCATTTTAATATACAGCTTTTTAAAATTTTCTGAAATTATGCTCCCATGTAATGTTGAATTTCATTGTCCAAAGTTTCTGAATGATTACTTCCAAATTCTCAGATATTCATGAGAACAATAAAGAAAGGCATAAATCTAGAGAAGGATTGAACAACTTTGCTTATCTTATCTTAATCTCCTCTTATCTTATCCTGTTCATTATATTATGTTTACTATATTATGTTGTATTTATTATATTATTATCAAAATAACAATGTATTTTCATTTTACATTCAAAATGCAGAGATATACTTTTAACAGCTTGTGATACAAATGGAAATTTTTGCCTGATTTTAAAATTAGTGTAAAAGTAAAAAAAAGAAAAAATTATTTTTACTTATAATTTTCAATTTTATGTTTCAAAACTGTTCTCTCATTGTTCAATCTAAAGGTTATGTTAACCAAAACTTTTCTAAAAAGAACTTTACTCTCAATTGCGGGGGCGGGGGGGGGTTATAATTATTTTGAGATATGAAAAGAGGCATTAGCTCTCATCCTTGATGAGTAATAATGAAAGATTAACAGGTCTTCTATTTCATGAATTATCTCCAAATTCATGAATTATCCTTTAAGTGGTTCTATTAAATATTATACAACAACATTAATTACATTGTTTTGATGCATACTATGATAGAAAGGAGTTTTTTACTATTTATGGATATTTTACCATGTTACAGTAGATGTCCTGAATATCAACCTGTATTTATATATATTTTTCTTTTTTAGTTCAGAAACTATACAAAATTTGATGGCCACGAATGAACTGAATGATAAATGTCGAGGAACGGTAGACAGCTCAAGATTAGTTACTTTTATTCAACAACCAGGTATTGTGACTTCAAATCATTTCTCACCTGTGAATGAAAATTGCCCATTTCGGTATGATTTCTCTTCTCTGATAAGGAGCAGACAAATTCAATCTGTTCTGTTGTATCTTATCATGTTTGTCCCTCTAGAAAAAAATTACATCACTACAATACTATGTTTCTGAATTTCAGGTTGCAAAGCTCTTTTATACTGAATTGTATCGGCACAAACTTGAAGGTATATTATTGCGGACACAGAGAAGAGAGCTTAGCAAAAATGAGAGTCAGGCTATGGCACATTCTTCAAAGACGAATTAAGGTAATTCAACATTTAAGTAATTATGGCAACTAAAACAAACTAGGGATCAATAAATATCCTTCTGCACTGCATTTTACAGGAGCATGCCTTCCAGATACACTATGCACTTATGTTTTATGAGTTGCACTAAGTTATTCTGAAGATCTTGCCTCTAGGACATTATATATACTTACAATCTTGATGCACACTGTTGAGTATCCAGCAGATACTTAAATCAGCTGTTTTTACTTTTCGTGCTAATGCCTACTAGTGATAAAATGATGCTTGTCTCTTCTGTTTTAACTGGCACAATTAGAAGCCAGAGGGCTCACTGTTAAACCTCTGCAGACTTCCTCTCTGTCTTTGAAACTGGTAACATAGTATGACATATCCATTTTGAATCTCAGATAGTACTAATTTTTTTTATTTTTAGAGAATCTTTATTCTGCTCATTTGTGAACAGTTGCATTCTCTACCCACATGGATTTTAAATGTTTGTCTGAGTTTATTAATATACTTTATTAAAATATATGATTGAAATCTTTTAATGGATATTCAAAATGATGTTGTATAACATTTTAGCATTTTTGGGGGTCTCTTGAGGTAGTAAAAGTTGGATGCAAATTGCAGTATCTGTGAATTTGGCTAAATGTTTCTGCTTTTCCCATGCAGTGATACAGTACTGTCTTTTCTGGTTACCATATTATCAACGAGTTTCTTATTCACAAAAACTGCCCTACATGACTTTCAGCAGTGATAACTGTCAGTATGGTGACAAGAGTAGGGAACATGCATCACAAAGGTGTAATGGGAAAAGTCAAACAGCATAGCCCCATGAGCAAGAAAACTCAAAGGTCGTGCAAGGAAGGGACTTACACCATTTGTTGTGACTAAACTTGTCATCTAAAATTTACCATAACCTTAAATCACAACCCTTCCAACTCTCAAAGTTTTCCCATTATGAGGGTGATTTGAAAGATCTTCATTGCTCAGAGGGAGCAGTGTCCTCTGTAGAGGAAACAAAAAAATCCATGGAGCTCTTTATGGCAGACTTTCCCCAGGTACAGTAGTCAATGCAGAGCAGAAGGCCTCTATGCCAAGAGACACTGCTTCATGAAGAAATCCAGTCATCTATTTGGCTGTAGGTAGGGCTGGGCAACTTGTATCCCATAAGCTAAATGCAGCCTAGAAATTTACTCAATCACATTAGCAACTCAAATATTAAATACATCTTTAAGATTTTCAATTATATTATTACTAGAGTTGTTGTTACTGATGGTTTTGTTTCACTTGGGGTTTTTTAGTGTCATTTATTATTATGTAGACCAATAAAGGTGTTTTGAAGCCAAATTTGACGCTCAGAATCAAAAACAATTTCCCATCTATGTACTCCACCTTACTTCTTTCTCCATTAGGAAACTGTCTATTGGTTTTTTTATTTACTTTCTTGTGCTGATATGACAAGAGATATTACAATCAGCAAAATACACCTCTAGGAAGTAGCCATGAAATCTGATTTTCTTAACCCTTACGGGTTTATGACCTTCTGAAAACGAAAACAAATCCTTTCTTAATCAAAATATTATAATCAATTTTTCTCTGAATTTTGATGAAGATGAGATTATAATTGATTCAGTTATGATACAAATAATTAAAGAAGAAGTACTGATCTGAAAAATTCCAGAAACAGAGGTTATTCCTGTAAAGACAATGCCTAAAGAATGTCTTGTTTAAATTATTTTAGGATTTAGTCATATGAGAAGCAATGGAGGAAACTAGTTGTATTTAGGGAATAATATAATAATAAAAAAATATTAGTTAGGATACTAATAGAAGACTAAAAAATAGTCTCCTTTGAAAACAAGAAGTATTATTCCTAGCCTATATGAAACATAGCAACCTACTGAATCTGAAGTACAGATGTGGTAAAAAAAACATTGTTGCTAATGCAGCATTTACATTTAGTAAAACATTTATTGATAGGCACAAAGATGAATTAGAAACTTTGGAATGCATTAAAATGCACAGGAAGAGGAAGCAATGAATTACTCGCATATAGCATTTAAAGCACTACTGCAAGAGCAGCTGCCAAATTGCAGCAGTGCAAATGAGAACACAATTATTTTAAGTCTTCCTCAGTCAGAACTCTAATACACGTATTTTTCTGAAAGAAGACCATCAAATATATTTGAAGCAGTGTTTCATGTGTGAATAATCTATACCCAGCACATGCATAGAGTCAGTAAGAAAAGCTTTCACTCTTTTAAGACTCTCATAAATGACTTCTAGAAACAAATTACTGGTATGGATGTTCCCTTTGATTTTCTGAGGGTTAGACTACTTTACATTTCTTGTGAGTAGGTAGATTATAAACATACAGCTAAAACTAGAACCTGAACCGTACAGCATCATTTGCTCCTAAGAAAATGTTAGCTGACTTCAGCATTTTAATGTTCAATTGATAAGTAAGACTAGTGTCTGTTATATCCATATTCCATACAACTCATAGGAAATAATATTTACTGATCTTTCCTACATGATTGTGAAAGTACCATTTCATTTAATACGTTAACAATAAATATGCAATCTACATCCAAGAGCTGGACAAATAGTATATTTGTTACAGAAGTGAATATAATTAGGTTACAGAAGGCTTAGAAAGATTAGACTTAATTTGACCTTTACATATAACCTCTAACAATTTCAGTAAATGTATTTTTTCTTCACAATACCTAAATTAGAAAGCTATGGGCTTTTTCCTTCTCATTTTTTCCCTGATTACATCACTGTGTACAAGTTCATTCTTTCTTTCTTCTTAGCATTTCTTTTTTTTTTTTCTGAAAAGGCTTTAGAGTTTTCTAATTGATTAATTTTATCAGAGCCTTATCAGCTAATATGAGCAAGCAAATGACTGGATCTGATCTAGCCATATGCTGCATAAGAGGTGGATTTAGATCCTTACAAACTTCCTACTGACTAACAGTCAAGTCCAAATATATCTCAGAATATCCATGCTGTAAAAGTCCTTTTCCTTAGGTGCATCCTTGACTAAATAAAATGGCTAAATAAAAGTTGCTAATTTTGTCGCAGCACAAGGTGTGCACAGCTACTCATTCTGGTAACATGGACTTTATGTTCTACTGCAGATCTCATTTATGTAGATAGCTGACTGTACTCCATGATAGATCATGTCCAGAATACAGAACTACTGTGATACCAGGGCTACTTTTTGCAGTGTGATCAAGTTCACGGCAACAGTCTTCTCAGCAGACAGCTGGTCAGATTGGATCATCATGAGTAGAGTGGCTTGAGTGGACATTCTGCTTGCAGAAGCTCTTTCTTCCTTTGTTTTTTTTTTTTTTTCCTAGATGACTTAGGCTGCATCTTTACTATCTTAGGTAGTTGTGTTGAACACTTCATACTTTCCTGAACAGTCACTTCGATAAAGTATATTTACATGCAATACTCCAGAATCTAGTGATCTTTTGGAATATATAGATGTGTCCACTCTGCACACTGGACAGACTGGCATCACTGCACAGGTATCATTTCATTTTTATGCACATTTCAATAACACAAGACTGCCTCAGATTTGTCTGTGTCTCAGTTACCTCCTGAAAGACATGCCCAGCAGATACATCCAGAGTTCACACTGTAATTATTACACAAAAGTGGCTGCTCTTTGTTGTTCTTTCTATAGGTTTGGACTGGAGAGAGACACACTGCAGTCCCTTTATGCAAGGGGGTGAGGCAGTCCCAAATAAACCAGTTTGCCTTGACATTAGAGACTTCTCTTTCATAGTATCACATACATGGATTATAATATCTAGATTTGTATGCAAATAATGATTATTTTCTCTGTCCTTTTAAATGCAGTACAATTTCTTGTCTGTCCAGCACAGGCTAGTAGATGTCAAAGACTGTCATCTTTCATGTTATGGGCTCAGACATAACTGACAGAGGCAATAATTTCTTGTCATGAAGGTTACCTGCACAGTGCTGGTACCTTTCCACAGCTATAGCCATTCTAGAATTGCTACTATAATTCTGTTTGTTTCACCTGCACATTGTTCATTTAGACCAATCTTTCAATGGTGACAGGAATAATACATCTAGTATGCGTTGTGGAAGCACCCACAAAAGCAGACAAGGCAGCTACAAAAGAAGACAAAATTTATTTAAACCCACAAACCACCACGCACTCTGACAGACAAAGAATATCACAGATTCGGATGCAAATTGAGAATTTTCACTACACAACTGGATTTAGGAATTCACAACTATTCCTCTAGAAATATGACAAAAAATGTGCACACATTGACTCACTAAAAGGGGAGAAGCCTCTGCCTCAAAGTTATCCAGCAAATCACTCACCCCCATGGGGCAGGGGCTCTCTCAAGGGTGTCCAGAAGTCTCGCTCACCAATAGGGTGTGATAGACACTCTCAATCCCGGATTTCCTTTGACAGCACCAGGATCCAAGGGACAGGGGACTCCCTGACCGCAGACCTGCTGCTCTGAGGAGAATTGATTCAAATGGGCTCTCCTGCGGGCCTGTTTGTACCTGAGTGGAGTCTGTCTGTGGTCCATTTCTAGTTATCTCAGGAGCCAGTGCACAAAAGACACAATAAACAAAGTCATCAGGCCTCATCAAACCTCAATGGCCATCCTTGCCAGGTTCTTGGAGCAGGTCTGTTACCAGATCTTTTCAGGACCTGGTCTCCAGTCTTTTGCAAGGTCTGTTGTCTGGGAGGATGCAACTGCCACAGTATGCTTCTCCTGCAGAACTCTACCTGACTGCACACATAGACGTTGGCCACACAGTAAAAGAAAGCACTATACCAGAAATACTCAGAAAGGTAGGAAAGAACACATTGCTTCCACCATATATATATTTTTTTTTAACTAACCAAAACCTCCAGGGACTGTATCTAAGTTACAAATAAATTCCTGATATTCACTATGCTTTTGGTAAACTAGATAGGCCCTGCTTGACCTCAGGGCTACAGCGGGGGCAGGCAACTTTAAGTCTTCAGGTACATGAGGATCCAGATAGTTATCATATCTTATGGTTCACAGTCCTGCCTCCTTTCACTTTTCTGTAATCAGGATGCATCTGTTTCCAAAAACAGTGTTTCACGGTCTTGTCCTGCAGGTCAACCAATTCCTGATCTTCAGTGCCTGATACAAGCTAGTAAAGAAGAAATTTTCACCAGCCTTATCAGTCAAGCAGGATCTGAAGCCTTAATCTGATGGTAGCCTTGGAACAGACGGTGCTGAGCATCCTGCCACCCCAAAGTATTTGTTAAGGTTAGAGGAGAAGGTGTGTCAGCAACCAGTCAACTCTAGAAAAGAAGTGTTTTACTGTCATCCCTGGGAGGTAGGATTGCATCAGAAAACTGTATACAGGTGAAGAGGTCAGAGAGGCTCTATCCACCAGACTGTGCTGAAGTTTGGTCATCAGTATAACTCCTCTGTTTCACACAGATAGAAACTGCATGAGTTAATCTGTTTGCCACACAGACAAAACAGAAAACCTGGAACTCTAGCAAAAAAAGTTCACTCTAACAGTAGAACATATATATGTCCTTGTCATTTATGTTTCATTGATGGAAGACTTCTTCTCATTCAGTGAACTTAAAAAACAATGAGACAACATCTCAACTGTAATTGTTTTAGGTTTTATCACCAAAATTTTTATTTATGATAAGCACATCTATTTACAAATTTACCCATCAATCAGAAGATCAGCAAAATAAAAAACATACTGCCATACATGTCATTCCGTTGTTTTATGGCACATTCTTTTCTCTTTCTTTTAAATTATACAAATAAATATTAGGATTTAGAGGCATGTTCTGCATAGCATTGTTAGATTTACTGAGTATCTTTCAAGCAGATGATACTCCAGAATAAACTGGAGTAGTTGCTTTCTGTCTTGGATTTTGAATGAGGTAAATTCTTGACCTGCATTATTCTCTGAGAAGTAAACGTTGAGCCTAGCCTAAGGTTTTTGAAAGAGCTGAAAGTATTACTTTAGTAGTATTTCCTCCATGTGATAGTGTCATGTGCATATGTGTCTGTGGTATATGCAAGCAGAGGTACCACACGCATATGGAGAAAATGTTTTAAAAAGCATTAATCAGTCTGCTTCTATTAACATAATATGTACTTCTTTATTTAGCTGTATGTTTATATATGCAAACCAATATCAATGCCCATATAGTTACAGAGTCACATACATTTGAGGAATTAGTGGTGTGTTCTAAGTAAAAGATGAAAAAGAAAATCTTTTCTATGCATAGATGAGGGTTTAAAATTCTACTGGAACTGTTGAGAAGAATATTCTTTTAATGTGATCTTAGAATTATTTATCTGTAAGAATTTGCTGCCCATTGAAAGACAGGAAGAATAAAGCTACAGGAATGCACAAAACAACTGTGAACCCCCAATACAGCCATGCAACATTATGTTGAGGTAATTGGTTCATATATTGCTTGATTATGAGGCAGGAAGAGACATATGATGCAAGAAGATATACAAACAGACTACAGAAAATGGAGGTCATATCTATTCAATATATTTCCGCTTCCCAGCTGCATACAAAATACTCTTTTGGCATGTTTCTAAAGGACGGTCATGTCATATTCTGGAGAAGCCACTATTACAGTTAGGTTTGAAATCTGAGTTTTCCCTCTGCATTTGTAGTATTTGTGATTTCCATTCTAAATAAAAATTCCTTTAATTTTCATTTGGATTTGATTACTTGTTTGATTCTAGTTTTTGCCTCTTGCAATCAATTCCTTTATTCTTTGAAATGTCCTTTGAATCTGTAGTTTTCATACTGTAGAAATTTTAGAATTTGAAGTATTTTTTCTTTATGAGTTGAAACAAAGAATGCAAAAGGTGAATTTATAACAAAAACAATGTTTTGAGAAAAAACTTTCAGAGAAAGCAGAGTGTATATTTTCTATCACTTGTAGGCCAGCAATCTAGATCTGCCCAACTAGCTTAGGGAACTGGGATCATGCCTGTTTTCTGGGCAGAGAACCAAAAAAATAGGTAGTCAGCCAAGAAATGATCTGACCAAGAAACCATGCCGCCTAGTTTGTCCATGGAGCCGTGGCATT
>NW_009723265.1:184878-249374 GCF_000703405.1 Apaloderma vittatum
TACCAGTTGTGTTATAAGTTAGCCAAAGCTCCCAGGCACTTGGGCAGTGCACACCCAAACAGGTGGGATTTCAGGGAGCCAGGGAAACCACCTGTCAGTCATTTGACTGGTATGTGAGTTGACAGAAAAGCAGGCATTCATGTAAGCCTTTCAACCTACCCATCTGCTTTGTTTTTGAGAATCAACAAAGTTGCAAGAAAACCCTTTAATTGCAATAGATTAACTACTGTCAGAGAAGAATAATTTATTTTAAAATCTTTCTCAGTTCTGAGTTTTTACAGGTTGTACAGTTTGCAAGGTTGAGGTAGAATTTCTGTCTTATTTCAATTTATTTCCGATTTAAGTCTTACATGGTAGATGATAAATTGGTGCATGTTGGGTGTAGCCAGAACACACTACACTCCAGAAACTTCCATGTAGCATAATGGCTCTTAGGGACTTTTCCATATTGGCATAAAATACAGTGGCCTCCAAATTGTAAATTACCTAAAACTCTTTGATAGCCCCACAAATGGGAGCATAACAATAGTTTAAAAACAGACCTACTATTGCAGTGATTGGACATGTGGCTCAAAAAAGTACCGAGACCTCAGCATGTACTTATCCTTATAAACAATGCCAGACAATGATTAAAATATTCTAAAGCAGAATACAAAGTACAAATAAAATTTCTTAAATGTACCTTAAATTACTTTTCAAAGGTATATTGGTGAAAAATATTTCAGTACTATTTTCTCTTTTTTTTTTTTTTTCTTTTTCTCCTCCATAGAGTTTACAAAATAATTAAGGGACTTGTAGTTCCTACAGTGTTATTACTTTGGGTTGCTCCTTTCTCCTCATTTTGACACATCTGGGGCATGCAATTATTCACAAAGGTCATTTTCCACAGAAGAAAAGGACAGTGACCAGAAGGCAGCATTTAGGCTGTGAATGTACCATGACAATTTAATCAATGAGAAAACCCCAATGTCAAAAAACAGCTTATGTCTGGGTTGACAAAGACTGACATCTCATCAGTTCCTTGTAAAACTGACTGAAGAAATAGAGAAATCAGGGTGCTGGTGCAGCGCAAAAGGACTATAAGCATTCAAATATTAGTCATAAAAGTTGAGACAATCCTACCTTTAGATGATGATTTTATAATTGGCTTGAAGAGCAACGTATCATTCACAGGGTAACGGTTAACATACATTTATGGTTTATGCCCACCAAAGCAAGTTTTCATCCATCTTAACTTACAACTTCAGAAAAATTACAGTCTTTTCTTTTTTTTTTTTTTCTTTCTTAGTAAATTTCAATAGCCAGGTCAACAGAAAGGATTTAGTTAAGGTTTAGTTACATAAATGACACACTGCAAGGGTAGAAATCCCGAAACGAAATCCTAAACCACTCCACAACCTTGTCATCTAGTTATGGAAATATTCGCAATGAATGGCATCTGGGCCTACCTGAAACTCCATCATGTCTTTCAAATTCCATTATGATCCACAAATTAGATGCTTGTTCACCTCTCTTGTCTGTTAGGCTCAATCTCATAATGATGCTTTGTGTTATGGGTATTATATAAAGTAGACTGAGCTCAATACTTACTGCAGGGTGTAAGGATACAATTCTTTTGCTATCTTGAGCTAATCATTACTAGACCAAATGCGTGCTTGTTGGTATCTACACCATGGGGTTGTCGACGTGTAAGATTATGGACAAAGACAACAGCTTTACTAAACGTACTGTAGCTTTACACCAGTTTGTGACAAATGTAAAACACATATTTTTCCTCCTAAAAGAATTGTGCCCATATCTCCAATTTGTGACCTAATGATCAGGCCATCTAGCACTGTAGGAAGGTATATTCTACGGCAACAAAAATATACTAAAATGCAAAGTCTAACTAGACATCAGTGGACAGAGATATTTAGAAGAGAAAATTCCAAGTTATTTTCCACTGACTGTTAATACACTTATTTTGAATTAATCTTTCAAAATTATATGAATGAATCTAAGCTAATTCTCAGATAACTTTGTGGACACAAATAGACTGTGCTGATATGCTCTGATTTCTATGTACTTTCAATGTGCCATGAGCTTTAATTCATGAAAATACAGAGCAGATGCTCTTTCTTATTTACACTGATCTTATTTTATTGCAAAACTCTTCACATATTTTTAAACTATTTTATTTTCATTCTGGAAAAACAGATTTTATCTTCACCCTGGATGTGCTTGACTTTTACCACTCAGTGAGCAGCAGTGTTCAGATAGGGGTTTAGTTTAGTTTGACTGTTAGATGCCATACTTGCTCTTTCACGAGAACAGCAGGGAGAAGCAGTTCTTAATTCAACTTACGCAAGTGCTCAGACTGATCTATTACCATAATCAGATGTATCACAGATACAGGAAAGTAATATGAACAGCTCTGTGATTTCTCCTCTCTACTAGAACTTCATCACAGATGTATCTTTTGTATTCTCTATGGAACACTTCTAAATGGATTTAACCTCCGAGGAAAGGCAGTACATAAAGACTAAAAGTGTAGTGCACAAAGCCACTTGAGTTGTGAAACTGAGTTTTTTCTTGCATTGTGAAAAACATACCCAGAACCAGATCAGTTTACATGTTCAGTCATCTTAAATGTCTGTTCTACACAGCCTAACGAAAATGTAGCAACATTGTTTCAGGAATACAAACAAGCAAAATATATGATATGAAAAAAAAATCTATTCTGTGGTATTTGATTGTAAGGAACAACAACATCTACCTGTGTGCAGAAAGACTTCTACCCCTCAAGCTTGATCTTTGCAAATGCTGAAAGAATCACGTAGGTAACCTGAGATTCTGGGGCAGCTCTCTGAGCACATGTAATTGGCACAGAAAGGTATATTGTATCTTGACTGTTGCATTATATGTACCTCAGGCATGTCAGTTGTGCCACCCAGCTTGGTGTCATCTGCAATCTTGCTGTGGATGTACTTGATCGCACTGTCTATGTATCTTTTCTGATAGTTTCAGTCAGATTGGTTGCATCATCTCTACCGTATTTGGAGGTAAGGGCACTTTTTGGCTGTTTTCAAGACGAAAAATACAAGAGTATCTGTAGACATTTGGATTACATTCTCAGCTGGTGCTAACTTAACGGGTGTATGTACTAAAAGTAGGAGTTGTCATCTTACAACTGTATAAGAAACTAGAACAGTTCATTTACACTAGAAGGAAAGGAAAAAGGAAAAATACCTAACCAACTCAACCCTGAGAATCCCTTTAAAAAAACACAGTTGCAGTATCAAACTGTGAAAAATTAATCTCAACATAATTATTTGTGTGATTTTGGTATGAATTGAAACCTCAAGTGATTCCAGATTTTCACTATTCATTTTGCTAACAAACTTTTCAAAACAGACTCCAAGGTTAGTAGCCTTTAATCAGTGGTATCTAAAACTGATACTCCAATAATGTCTGTGAAAACAAATGTCTGCCTATCTTCTGCTAAAGAGGGCATGAAATTTAATCCGGTTCGTCCTCATGTTAAAAGGACTTAATTGTAAAAGTGATGTCTGCAAGAATTCTAACATTTCTTTTGTACATGTGGTAAATTAATAATTTAAATATTTACAAATATATAGCTCTATATACAAAATGAATGGATATGCAATCCAATCTATTTGCTAGCATAGTGATGGCTTATGTTAATGAACTTCTTAGATTTCAGGTGAAAAAATAAGTCATATTTATGTTAACGAAGGTAGAATATGTTATTTTACATACAGTTATCTAGCATTATTAAGTGGAATCTGGCATTATTGAGTGGAAAAAAGACTGTAAATAAGTAGTGAGCCTGAGAAAATAAATTTTAATCTCAGTTATTTTACCTGAGTATTTAAACAGTTACTTAATTTCACAATTACTTTTTGGTTATACTGTCTCACTACTTTGATTTATAAGACCTCTTACCTGCAATTAATTAGGACCTCTGTTTAGTATCTTGACTCCCATATTCACACAAATAGAATCAGAATAAGCTTAAAACTTTGTAGTAAGGTTTTCATCATGATCTTCTTGACTTTTGATATGCTATATTAATGAATTACACTTCTGAAATATCATGTCCATTTTCCATTTATAATATCAGCTATTTTTTTTCATGAAATTAAGATTTTCAAGGCCAGAACATTAAAGAATTAATACATGTGCCAAAAAAAAATCAGTTTCAGTACAGTTACTTGCCAGGGTTTCGAAATGGGGAATAGGCTTAAAGGGTAAGTTTATGCTTCACCATGTATGATGCAACTAACAGGGTGCCTGATGCTTTTTCACATGTGCTTTTACCTGTGAAGAAATAGATTCCTGAGAACATGATCTACAAAAGCCAGTATGACCACCTAGGTTTGCTTGTTACTGATATTGGTAAGGGAATCACGTATTACTTTCTTCATCAAACATTCTTATCTAGGATTCACTGACACAGAGTTATGCATATAGGTCAGACTCAAAAAAGCCCAAAAGTGGACTTAGCTGACTGAGATGTAACAGTGAGTAATGTGAGTCATCCTAGTCTTTAGCTGACATTGAAAATTCTCTGTTAGCTCTCAGTAACTTTGCCTAAATTCCATAGATACTTCATTGTTTAACTTCAAAAGTTTCCAGGGCACATAGCTACACATCTGTGTCCTAAAGTGTCATGCTTCAGTTTTGATCAGGTAAGTGCCTCAGCACTCAAGCCTGAATTGAGTCTAGAAATTAAGCTATGAGTGTACTCTGGAAGTCTTGATGTCAGTGCAAATCAGAGTGCCTGTGATGCACAGGTGAAGAAATCATCTGCTTTTCCTGAATTATCTTAAATTAGTCTGGGTAGGGGAGTCTCATACATATTCACAAATATCCTGTTTTTCAATTAGACATTTCAAAAGTGACAAAAAAAAGGGCTTAAATACTTGAGCCTATAAAGAAAATTTAAGACAAACTCTTCACCACATTGTGTGTGTGTTATAGCTAGTCAGCTGCAGAGTAATAACAGGTAGTACCAGCAGCACAAAAAATTCCTCATCCAACTAGTTTTGCTTTTCAAAGTGGAAGAGAGAAGGGAAAATGTTTCAAACAAGCTTCATGCACATCTATTGTTACTAGGAGTAAATGGGGAAGATGGGACTAAAGAACAGATGGTAAGCTACTCTAAGCATGCTCAACAGCAAATGAGAAAATCATCCATGAGACTTCACCAATATAAAATTTTAGGTGGGAAACATATCAATTTACAGAATTCAGAAGCAGAGATGGAACATTATAAATTTAAATGACACCTGAGTGTTGAATCTCAGTGCCTAAAATGCATTCACGCACCCACATCTGTCTAATGACTTTGTCTTCTAGATTTAAGCTTGCCTTTTCTTTACTCCACTTCTGCCAAAAAAAAAAAAAGTTATTTAGTTCAGTTTTGTTAGGAAACAATAAAGAAAAAGGGACAATATGTAAGTTAAAAAATTAACAAGAACATTAGGTTCACAGCCAGGTTTGGGGAGGAATTTAAATCAAATCTGAAGGAGGTAAAAAAAAATTTGTGATGCTTCCTTTTTCTCATTTAGTCTGCCCAGGATGACTGGGAAGAAAACAAAATCTCAGTATTTTGTTAATGCATTTTGTAGTCCAAAGAAATGATCTGGCCTCATGCTGGGATCGTCACATCTGCTTCCTCAATCCACATACATACACAATTTGCCAAGAAACTTTCAGTAAAGAAACATCAGGAACTTTACTCTTCATTCTGTTAAGTATTGTTCCCTCAGAATCAGAATCCTTCAACATGTCATTGTTCAGGTTTTGTGATTTTAGCAAGAATCTTAAAAATTCTTTACCATTGTAAAATTTCATTTTTAAAGTTTAAACAGTATCAAATTAATTCCAATATTATTTCCAACTCCTGCTTTACATATGTTGTCCTGGGCAATGTGCTGTAGCTGAGTCTCCTTGAGCAGCAGGGTTGGACATGGTGACCTCCATATGACCGCTGCAACCTCAACCACTCTGTCATCTCTGCCCTCTGGCAACAAAGTATGTGTTCTTCTCCCTTGAGAGACATCAAAAGAACAAAGTTAGGTTGGTCTGTTGGCATTGAGGAGTTCATAGTGGTTCCTCCACCTGCATTGTTGGGCTGTCCATTACTGACCCCTTGTGCACAGGGTACCAGTTTCTCACCACAGGACCTCATAAACCGGAGGTTAAAACCTGTCTGCAAGGCTTCAAGAAAATACCAAATGTCTTGCAAAGCAAGCTTTCCCACTTTGGGGCATGTACTTTCCTGACTGGCTTGTCAATTGTGGGTGGATCCTAGGACCCTGTGATAGTGGAGAGTGACTGTGACATCCCATGAACTCTCTGAATTCCAGCAGCCACAGGCTCTGTCCCTATACATTCTGTCCAGAACTCCTGTGGACACACACTCAAGGCGTGCAAAAAGGTCATGGTCTTCAAGATTTAGCTTGGTGGGCAGCAGCAGTTCCAGGCAAGCGTTGAGCCAAGGTAGTCTCTGCCTGTCCTCCTCCCATCTGCTCAGCTGCAAGGTGCTGTGGGAATGACACAGAGGCTGTCCAGGGTCTGTGGGCAAAAGAAAGGTGGTAGGGGCCATCTGGTGCTGAAGACTCCCAGCAAGTTCCTCTGTCTTCCCTGAGTGAGTCCTGAAGGACTCAGTCCTGTGCTAAACCAAGACAGGTCTGGGAGAGAGTGTCAGGGATCAGGGCTCTTGGGCACACCAACTCTTCCCTCAGAGCCTCCTGACAGCTCACCAGAGCCCACTACAGGACCCTCACCAAATCTAGCCTGAGCACTGGAGAGGTGAGGAAGTGTTTTCTCCCTCCCTTCCTCCTCCTCCCCTGAAACAAACCTCTGAAGGCACCTCAGCTGGAGCCTTTCCCACCTGGAGAGACATGAGCTCTCCTTGCTCAGGACGCTTTGTGCAAGCCTGACTTTCCCTGGCGCATGGACAGGAGATCTTCCCGACACCTCAGTGTCCAATGGGTGCTTCCTACTTGTGGGAGGTAAGGGGGGAAGGCAAGGGTGCAGATCTGCCCTTGGGGCTGGCTGGCCCACAGTCCACCTGCTGCTGTTGATGCTTTGCAGCCCTTTAAAGTGACCCTTCAGGTGACTCTTGCCTCCCCTCTCCTACAACTTTCTTGAGCTTTCCTTGTTTTTCCCTTCCTAGTGTCAGAAAAGGTCCGGCACTTTCTATGTCTCCCTTGGCAGAGCATGGCATGGGGTATCGAGGAAGCCCTGGAGGAAAAAGGCTCTGTTGCAAAGGCCAGCACAAACCAGGCACTACCAGCAGAGCTATCGGAGACAACAGCAGAGTGCCAGTGCCCCATCTGCCTGACTGACAGTAAAAATTCAGCCTACGTGGCCTTCTGTCTCCACTGGTTTTGCTTTCCCTGCCTCTGGCAGTGGGTAAGAGGGAGATAGTTGTGCCCACTTTGCCAGCAGCCCTTCGACGGTGGGAGCAGGTGTCAACTGCCGGTAATACATGATCAGCTTGTCCATCTACAACCAAAGGAAGGCAGCCAGGAGCCAAAGAAGATCCTAACATCAGCACTACAACATGCTCAGGAGGCCCAGTGATCATAACACCTGAGAGAGAAGGGGACGCGTGGGAAGAGATGGAGAACAGAGGGTAATGTAGCTCTGTGGCTGTAAAATGCCACTTCCCAGCAGGCTCCTGCAAACAGCATTTCCTGGGACTGAACATCACTGAGTGCACGGGAACATCTGGCTGGCCCTGCTGCTTCTAAATCTTTTGTCCACTTCAGCACGATGTGGCTGCAGGCCCTGCCCGTTGACCTCTTTCATCTGCAATAACAGCCAGATAGTATACAGAAGAAAAGAGCTGGAGTCTTCCAACAACTATTCAACAACCCTCTGAACTGTTTTATTTTAGGAATCAGGATGAATTTGGTAGTGGAAGTGTCTGATTTCTTATTTTTTCTTTATTTTCTACTTTACTTGACAATTATTAATGAACCATAACCTGTTTACGTGATTATTTTTGCTTCACTTCCATTAAGATGACTACACACATCCATGAACATGCATACTTCCCTGCAGATACGCCAACGCTCTACTGCAATATTGTCTTTTAGCAATATAATTTATACATTTTTAGAAACTTCAGAAGAGCACAAATAGAAATATTTTATGTTTTATTGCAAATTTGCTTCTGCTTCTTCAGTAGATCTTTTCGCATGTTGCAAGCCATTAAATCTACTATCACAAATATTATCCAGCAACCTACTTATATAAATTAATTCATCAGCTGTTAATTAAGTATACAGAGCATGTATCCAGACTTCAAACCTTCAGCCTTCCCCAGAAGTATCCTCAGACTGATGTGTTTTACACAATACACAGAAGACCAAAATATTTCGGATTTTCTTTTCTCCTTCTATTGATTTACAGATCTGACTTTAAACCCTGTGTTTAGAATATAAGACATTGAGTGGAGACTATATTTTAACTTGCATTTTACATTCCATTTAAATCCAAAAATTGTTCTTTTTTTGAGTTACATAGTTTTGCTTGTAAGACTATGCTTATTATGTATACTGGAAAAAAAGGCAGGTTGGTTGATCTTATTTTTCTTGAACGAAACAAGGGAGAGAATCAATTTACCAGTTCTGGTTTTGTTACAGATCTTTTTTGCAACATATCTCATGATGATTTGCACGTTGTGTTTCTGTTCCTGTTTGTTTTGTCATTTCTACGCAGTTCCAGCAAACATAAATTTACTCTAGCACTTTATGAATTCACAGTATAAATTAACTTTATGTCAGTTCATACAGATTTCAGTAGGCACAGTGATTACAACAAAAGGAGAAGATATAAAAGATAGTGATAGGAAAGTGAACAAGAGAATATAAGAGGAATGTGAATGTGAATATTAGCTATATGCTATCCATGGTAAGTTTTGAGCTATATTATAGATCTTATTTCTCTATTGTGAGTACTGTAGAGAAACACAGAGAAAGCTGAAGATAAAAGGAGGCTGAGGTGAGAACTGAGGAAAGTTCATGGAGGTTTAGTGTAGAACAGCTTCAGAATCAGCTCTAGTAAGATAGTGGGTGTAAGCATGTCATATGGTTTCACCTATGTAGGAAACTAAGTGATGCACCTCAAAGAAAAGCAAAAGACAAATAAAATAGGAGAAAGAAAATTAAAATACTTAGATTACAACAAAGGATGAATAAGAATATAACCGTAATTTACATGTTCTTGGTATTATCCCTAATTATATTCAGATGTTCATAAATAAGTAACAAGAAGCATCTCAGAAATATAAAAGACTGAAAAGAGGAAAACATGTAGAGAAGAATGAAGAACAGTGTGTTTTCATCTTAATTCAGATTCTTCATACTATTTTAAGTATGAAAAAGCTTTGGAAGACTAATCAATTCTTGACAGATATTTGTCTCATCTACTTAAAAGTACCTTCAATGACAGAATGTCGACAGGTTTCTCTGGCAAACTCTTCACTTCTTCATTACCTTTTCTTTCCAAAAAGTATTTTCTAATATCTCTTATACTAGACAATGATATATTTACAGTTGCAAGAAGTATGTAAATATTTTGGAATTTCATGATGTTCTATATTAATTTATCATAACATGTGATCTAACCACCATTTAAGTCAACAGTATTGACAAATATAATGTATCTAAAATAATAACACAAAACCAATTCTGATCAGCCATGTCTTTATAGAACACCTTTATTCAACATTTGAAATGCTAGTTCAAAAATTAAGTGAACCTTTGAAATCAATAACTGCAATCAATGACTGCAAACTGGCCAGGCCCTGATGCAGCAAAGCAGGTCCAAATCATGATTTTTCCTCCACCATACTTTATGGTTGGAATGATGTTTTCATGATGTTATGCAGTGGCCTCTTTACACAAGATATAGTGCTGTGTGTTCTTTCCAAATAGCTCAATCTTTGTTTCATCAGTCCACAAAATATTTTGCCAATACCACTGTGGAGTGTC
The DNA here is from genome assembly GCF_000703405.1 of Apaloderma vittatum. NCBI lineage: Eukaryota > Metazoa > Chordata > Aves > Trogoniformes > Trogonidae > Apaloderma > Apaloderma vittatum. The sequence continues at coordinate 194,892 of NW_009723265.1, forward strand.
AATGTGCTCTTTCACAAACTCCAGGCATGTAGCAATGTCCTTTGTAGTAAACAGCGGCTTCCTTTGTGGTGTCCTGCCATAGACACCCTGATTGCTCAATATTTTACGTGCTGTAGACTCATCAACACAGATGTTAGCCAGTTCCAATGATGCCTTCAACTCTTTGCCTGTCACTCGGGGTCGTTTCTTGACCTCCTTGATGAGTCCTCATTGTGCTCTTGGGGTCATTTTGACAGGGTACCCACTCTTTGACAGAGTAGCCACAGTCCCAAAGTGTCTCCATTTGTAGATCGTTTGCCCAGCTGTTCAATGGTGAATTTCTAAGGTCTTCGAAATCACTTTGTAACCCTTATCAGCTTTATGTAAATCAAAATTTCTTGTTCATAGATCCTCTGAAAGTTTTTTTTGGTGAGGTATGGCTCACATAAGCATATATCTTTTGCGGAGTGGTTTTTATCAGTCAACTTAGCTCTAGTCTACAACTCCAAACTCATTTTCTTAACAAGACTCCAGGTTAACCTGACTCCAGTTAGCTTTTCTGAGGTCAGCTCAAGAGTTCACTTACTTTTTCCACTAGCATTTTGGATGTTAAATGAGTGTGTTCAGTAAAAACACAGAGGATCAGAATTGGTTTTATGTTATTATTTTAGGTACGTTATATTTGTCAGTGCTCTTCACTTGGATGATGGTTCGATCATATGTTATGATAAATTAATGCAGAACACCATGAAATTCCAAAAGTTTCACATATTTTTTCTTGCAACTATTTTTTTTTTTGCAATTTAAGTCTATTACTTCTTTTCTCACACAGAAAGCATACTATCCCTTTCTTTGAAATAGTCTTTTATTTTCCTGAAATCTATTATCACTTCCTTCTTAAATCTTCCCTTTATTCTGTCTTTCCTTGCAGGCTTTAATCATAAGACATTCAATCAGTGTTTCTGCTCTAGTTGAAACTGTCACCAGTCGGTATAAATGCAAGTCCATGAATACTGAATTGAATAAAAGCATAACTGAATGCATCCTGTAGGACACAATAAATGTTTCAGCATAATGTCCACCATTTTATTATTTTTTATTTTATTTTAAAAATACTATGATGTTGGTGACACATCCCTACCTTGGGAGTCTCTTTAACTTGGAGACCTGCAGAACTTTTATCTAAATAGTTATTTCGTAATTTATATTTGTGCAATGTATTATTTCTGCATAAGTGAAAGTCTTGCAGTTGTCACTATTGAATCACATCCTATTATTTCTAACCTACCTCCAGTTTGTGAAGATTGTTTTGAATTCCCTTCCTACTCTCCAAGACACTTGCGCTCTCTCCTGATCTTGGTATCATCTGTAAATATTCTCTATTTAAGCGTCCAAGCTATTCATACTGAAGTTCCAGCATGGCCTCTTCAGACTACTGAAGCAGTCCTCTCAAGAGAAATACATTGAACATTAAAAGAATACCAAAGAGATATTGTATACAAAGCAAGTGTTGTCAGTAGGGAAAAAAGAAATAAAATAGCAGAATAGGAATCAAAGCAAGCTTATTTATGGACTGTGCTGCAGGAAGGAGAAGAGCAACGAGAGGAAACATAGCAGTGTAACTTCTCTGTTTCTGTTTTAATTCCAATCTTCTTCCTTCCCCATTTTCAGGGTATTAGTGCAGTTGAAACAGAGAATGACTGCAATGTCACTGAACTAAACATAGAATAAGTACAAATATGTTATGGTACAGGCAAACAGCAATATTCAAGCCCTTCTCTTCCATCTCTACAGCACAGGTTATAGACCTGTGAGTCTCATCAGTTGAAGAATCATGTCACATTCGTTAGCTATACTTCATTTTCCTCTCCAAAGAGCAAGTACAGATTACTTGGTTCTTATTAACATTATATTGTAATAGTTACAGGTAGAGCTGCAAGAATGTGAAACAATGGTTTTAACTGCATGCTACATGCTTACTGTAGTCACTGCGCATTGACTAGTGCTTCTTTTGTACACTCCATTTTTAACAGATTGGGTATTTGAATGTTTTGTCCACTAAATATTCTAAAAATAGTCTATTTCTACTGTATACATTCTGCCTACTCCGCAGTGTATTTAATACATAAAATCCAATTAATAGAATTTTATTACTGGAAGAACAATTCGTGCACACCGGTAATTATGATTAATGCACATGGGATACAAATTCTAGTCATACTTATGGTAGTAAAGACTATTAAATATATAGCAACTGTAATCACTTTGTTAAGGTTACTTAAAAAATACCAGCATTTTTGACTTAATAGGATAGAATATTAACAGCTGTTATTCTTGTTCAAAGCTTTCCCCAATGCGTGTCTGTATGTGCAGTTCCATATGTGCCAACGTGCCTTGTGTGCGATTGCATGTGTATGTAAAGCCATATCAACTTCATATCACAATCTTGCTGCCTTTCTATGAGGTATAGATCTGCTATTTACATGCGTATTCTTGTTTACTTTTTGAGTTGAAGATCTGTATTTAATTGTGTAACGCAGGATCTTTAAATGAATAGTTCAGAACTGAACAAAACATTAACTCATTGTAGTTATAGCCCACCTCCTTGCATATCTAAACCCTCAAGCCCACAAGGAAACCAAGACTTTTCAGGAAAGACGTTTCAGAAAACATGGGTATGAAGCCTATTTTTCACCCTTAAAAATGGTGACAGGCACAAGTAGTAAGATCCTAAGATTGTTGACAAATTAGTACATATTTATACCAAATAAATGTAATTTTTAAGTATAAATTTACTCATTATTTAGGACATAGTTCACTAATTTTGCTTAGTCATTCTGTACTGAATTATGATGAGACCTTTTCTAGAATGCATAAGTAAGATTTAGCTTGCTTTAAATTTACTGAATGACTTTGTGAACCAATGCATCTTTTGGTAATCTGTTGCATATGCTTGAATATTTTTTAAAATATTATTTTAATAAAGATATGAAAACATAAGGAGATTAATTGCACAAAACATTTGCATTGCATGATTATTTGTTTTGGATGTACCAACTGAGATCAACAAAAGTCTTAAAATGTATGAGAAGCATAAGTTAAGGAAGCAGTGAGGTATTAGATTTTTCTTGTCACAGTTTCATAGCAAGGAATGAGCCTTTGAAACTTCAGGTAAGGTGGAAGACAGAAATGAAAAAGTAGGAGGAAGTATGTAACATTTCAAGTGCAGTTTCATTCTTGCTCAGCTACTCTTCTTATTCCTAGTTTTTATCGTTTAACATTGTTAACTTTAGTCCTAATTTTTCCTAGATATTAGCACAATAAAAAATTGAATAAATCCTAAAATTTTCTTCAGACATTAAAACAATTTTGGTTTTCGGTATCAATTTTCTAAAAAAACATAATAGAAGTTACTACACATTGCTGTCATTCTAGTCTCCACTTTTCTTAGTAGAAACAGATGCTCCATGCATTTTCCTCTGTATTATTAGTCTTTCTTTGTTATGAAACCTTTTGTAAGGACAATATATGAATAATTTCTGATTTGACTATATAGCTTCAGAAGGCAATTTAGATATGTTAAGAAGGTATGATGCTTCACAGAGTCGTATGCTGGACGTGATGATCTGAGAGATCTTTTCCAGCCTCAAAAGTTCTGATACGCTGTGATTCTTCTGACATAGTTTACTGTCCTCTATTTCTTTCTGATTTCACATTTTATTGTTTTTCAATTCTTCTGATTGGTTTCTTTTTCTCATAATACTTTATTAATCCTGTTTTGATGTCCTATATATTTTCCTTCATGTGTCCATTTGATCTTGAATAATTAACAAAAATAATCATAACTCTCTAGACACTGATTTTGACACGTATTCTTACTGTTAGCTGTCAGCTTACAAAATGTAATGCTCCTATGAGGGTAGTTTCAAAAAGTCACAAAATTTAATTATACACTTCCACAGAGCAAGAATCACAATGTGTTAATACTTTCCTATGGTGGATTTTTATATTTTGGCAAAAGATCACAGTAAGGCTGCAGCTTTTCAAAATCTGGCAGAGTAAAGGAGAGTCACCAGATGGAGTCCTCAGGTAACATACTGAAATCAATGTAGTTTATTAATACAGAAGTGTTTGGGTAGGCTGTGTATTAATCTCAACCTTCAAAAGCAGACTGACAGTGACTTGCCAGATTTTGGAGTTCACAGAAAAAGACACACTGGTAACTGATGAAGTTATTTCACATATTTTCCTAGATTTATTTTAAGGAATCTTTGGAAGGCTTATCTACCATGTGCTGCTCTATTCCTCTGACTTCCCAGCCAAATAGATAGAGTTCAGCCTACTCATTTAAAAGGAGCCCAGAACGAATAATTATATACTCCAATTGTTCTCCATCTGCTGCTTGCTTGATCTACAAATGCCTTTTCTTGTACCAGGAAGCAAACAGCAGAAACTCAGCTGTTCAGAATTTCCATCTGGGAAATTGCAAGTTGCTGTATTCCAATACTTAGAATAAGAACCTATTCCTGCATACATTTAAGTGTAGATTAAAATGTATAAGAAGGGCAAATAATTTTAAAAATGCACATTATCTCATTTCCGCTAGACTAAAGGGTAAGCAGAAAAAAATACTAAGTAGCATATAAGCTGCCTATGACACCTTTTCCTGTGTTAAAACTTTTTAAGTTAGAATGTGTGCTATACTCTTGGAAATGTGAATAATAGCTATATCCATGTGGTATTGAGGAATTCCAGGAAACATTCCCTGCGGTCAGGTTAATATTTCTTCTGGACTCATGTTCCTGCAAGCTTTTTACATGAGGGACATTTACTAAAACCCCAGAGTAGCTCCTACATTTTAAGACCTAACTTTACAACAACAGAAGAGACTGTTATCTCTGAAGTTTTAGTTGTTTTTCCTATGTGGCCACTATATACAATAAAAATTTCAAAATAAAAATGTTTACTTTTTTTTGGTTTTAAAATATATTATAATTTGATTTGTTTATTATAAACCCAGATTTTTCCTAGCTGGCCTAAATGTGTTGCTTCAATTAAAGAGAAACAAAGGGTATTTTTAGTAGCAACATTGTTTTTTTTTTCTAGATAGACAACACCTTTCCAAAATAAATTATTTTCACAAGTAAAATTTAGTCATATTCCAATTTATTTTGAAATCTACTTCTTAACATTGTAGCATGCTATTATTTGAAATATTTTTATTACTCTAAGGAATACTAGAGTAAGATCCTCTAATGAGAGCATTTTCTAGAAGACAGTAGAATCCTGGCTGTACATGTGGAAGGAGAGAAAATAAACCCCATCTGACTGCCATTACAAAAAAAAAAAAAAACACCACACAAAAAAAATCCCCAAAAACCGCTGCAAAAAGTAGTTAAAATGGGAAAAGGAAAAATATACATGATCGATATTGACATCTTTAGTAGAATATATGAGTAATGACTGACTTTTATTTTTTTTTGTCACACTTGTGTAGACTAAGCTACTCTTAAACAATCAGGAATATCACTGTATTGACTTCCTGTACATGGATGCTGGCAGTAGTGTGAGGCCCCAGGGTCACCTCTGTTTGGAAAGGCCACGACCGCCCCGTGCCAGACACAGACGGTTCCAGCTGACTCCAATCAATCCACTGCAGGGCACAGCTGGGTTCCTCGGACAAGATGGTGGCACTTCAGGGAGAAAACATGTTTAAGAAAAGGCAGAGAATACTGAACAAAAATGTGAGGATGAAAAAAGAAGAAAAAAAGTGAGAAACAGTTATGTGAACACAAAGAAGGACGAGACAATCTGCTGGAAGTTGCGTCAAGTCATATGAATTAGAGACAGCCAACGTGGCTTCACGAAGGGCAAATTGTGCCTGGCTAATTTGCTGGCCTCCTACAATGGAGTGACTGTATTAGTGGATTATAGAAGAGCAATTGATCTACCTGGACTTCTGTAAGGAATTAGATAAGGTCCCACATAACATCCTTGTTGCTAAATTAGAGAGAAATGGGTTTGATGGACAGATCATTTGAGGGATAAGGAATTGGCTGGATAGCCACAACCAAAGGGATGTAGTCAACAGCTCTATGTCCAAATGAAGATCAGTAACAAGAAGTATCCTTCAGGGGTCTGTGCTGGAAGTGGTACTGCTCAATGTTTTTATTAATGACGTAGACAGTGAGATTGAATGCACCCTCAGCAAGTTTATGCATGAAAACAAGTTGAGTGGTCCAGTTGATATAACCGAGAGAAGGCATGTCATCCAGAGGGACCTTGACAGGTTTGAGAATTGGGTCAGCATGAACCTAAAGAAGATGGTGAGACATTGGAGTGAGTTGAACAGAGAAGTTGTGAATGTGTCATCCCTATGAGTACTCAAGGTCAGACAGGAGAGTATTTCAACAACCTGATCTAGAGAAAAATGTCCCTGCCTACAGCAGGGTTGGGACTAGATGATCTTTAAAAGTCCCTTCTAACTCAAACAGTTCTCTTGTAGCCCATGGAGCTACTATGGTAGAGCAGATATCTACACTGTAGCCCTTGGGAAAGACCTGTGCTAGCGCCGGGAAATAGTGTGAGGAGGAAGGCATGTCAGAGAGAAGCTGTTATGGATAGACCATTCCAACTCCATTGCCCATCCCCGCTTCATCACTCAAAATGGAGAGGCAGAAGATTAAGAAACAGCAAAGTGAAATTCAGCCTGGAAAGAAGAGTGAGGGCAGGGGAAAATGTTTTAGAGATTTAGGGTTGGGGTTTTGGCCTTTGCTTCTCAGAGTCCTACTCTTTAATTGGTAATAGATTAGATTATGTTTTCCCTAAATTAAATCTGTTTTGCCTGTGCTGGTGACTGGTAAGTGATCTCCCCATCTTTACTTCAACCCATGAGTTTTTAATCTTTATTTAAATCTTAATTAATCTTAATCTTTTTAATTCTTAATTTATCCCCTTGCTTTGTTGAAGAGAGGGAGTAAAAGAGTGGCTAGGTAGGCATCTATCAGCTTGCCAAGGTCAACCCATCACACTACTGCATCTGGGAAATGCCAGGCAACATGGTAGAATTTTAAACTTCTTCCTCTGTCAGCCTCAGTAGCTCATGCAGCAAGATGCCTGCATTGTCACGATTAAGAGCGTGCCAACATTCCCTTTGTAAAACCTCTACATTCAGGGGATTAGAATAACACGGCATTACAAATTCTTTCTGAGCTGAAACTAAGCATACGGTACTCAGGCTGCAACGGCAATGCTGATGTTGTGTGAGACTCCTGTAAGTGACTACTAGTATTAATTTCTCAAGCATTCAGTTCTAATGATCTCAGTGCTAGAGTTGCAAACTGACTAGGTACTGTAACGCTGTCCTTTGCAATGCCTCACTCCCAGAAGGGAATCCACCTGCCAGATCAATGTGCCTGAGCTCCCTGGATAATATACTGAAAATTTAAGATACTCTGAAGGAGGATCCCAGCTGGCAGCATGCTGAACAGAGAACTGCCAAGCTCATCACTAGGAGACATTATGGAAAGGGTAAATTATTTCTTTCAAGGTATACAGAAGGCAATATTTGTGGTGTAAGTAATGCTACTAAAGATATCTTATTTATCTGGATTTTTGTGAGAAACTTTTTTAATATGGCAATGAAATAAAAAGTATTTTTTTAAAAGACTATCTTTTTTGTTTTGATTAGGCAGAGATTTGGTCCCCATGGTATTTTTTGTAGTAGATAGTCTCAGAAAGAATAGCCTGATAAAGCAACTTTATTGCGGAACAGCTTGTTTTCAAAAGTTCCTGTAGACATTTATTCTGTCCTTAAATGATTTTAATTCGAAAACAATAATATAAAGTGTTGATAAGAGATTTTGTTACAGCTATTTTGTCTGTGGTTTTCTCAAAGACATTATTTCCTGGTCCTTAAAGTGATATGTAGAGTTCTCAAAAAAATTTAAATTTGCTTCAAGTGAAGACAAGAAGAAGAAATTTTGATTAAGATGTTCATAAGAGGTGTTGATAGATGGTGAAGATATACTTAGGATGGTAATTAAAGTGTTTTATTAAACTTGTTTTGTCTGATGCCTTTCAGCTCATCAGGAGAAATTATTGCTACAGGTGTTTTCATTTTATGAACGAGGGAAAATGATGAAGAATTAGAGAACAAAATCTTTGAGGGAATGTATCTTTTAGTTACTGTATTGATGTTACTGCTCTCTGCTGTGTGAAGGAGCAGATGTAAATTTACTGGCCATATATATTTTAGCAATTTGTGGAACTAAGTGCTATGACAGACTGCCTTAAATATATAATACCTTCCTTTTGTTCTTTTTAGAATAATGTATAGATAGTAAAATCTGTGCTGAACATTCCTTAGAAGAAATATATGATAAATACTGTAATCATTGCAGTATCTGAAACAGTCCTTCACACATGATAAGTGTTAGGGACAAAGCATGGTATAAATAAATTTTATGGTACTTATGTCCTGATGTAGAAGAATCACCAACGCTAAATACTAAGTAAAACATAACACATAATATTGTGAGATATCCTGTCTGTCCCATTTGGGACAGTAAGTCACTACTTCAATAGAGGGTAATGAAAGGATTAAAAATCTACGTGTTAAGAAATTGTTTTGGATGAAATCTAGTATTCTTTCATGATTTAAAAAAAAATAAAATAATTAAATAATCCACTACCAGCAATACAGACATGCTGAGGAATGTGAAGCACAGAGCATGCAAGGCTCAGGATCAATAAAGTTCAAATCTCATGGTGCGTCATGACTGAATCTTGCTTTGTCCCCTATCTGTGAAAAGTCACAGGTAACTGTGATCTCTGATTCTACTTTAGCTCACAGACATTTTTTCCTTTATATTCAGAACCATATTGACAATTAACAAAAAGCTTACCTCCTTCCGTGAAAGAAATAAGTTGGCACAAACAAATTCTCTTTCTCAGTTTGTGGTCAAGAAAGTATCACACAATTATTTGGATCCTGTATTATTTATAGTTACTTTCTTTTAGCATTCATCACATCTAGTTGTATGAAGACTCAGTTCCAGCCTTTGCAAAGGGTAACTAAGCAAAACTTGCCTCTTGGCATGTTTTATACTCTGAATGTTGGTCAAGCTGAGGAATAAAAAAAAAAAAGTAGCTTTGAAATTAATTAATGTGGACTTAATAATTAAAACAGCAGTATCAGCACCCAGTAATTTCTGCTACATTAGTCAGTTCGCAGAGTTTATTTAGTTTATCCGAATTAATTAATTCACCTTTCAGCACAGTCATTTATTTTCAAGGTAACTGCTGTTTTGAACTATTCAACCATCCTAGTGAAAAGAAAAGAGTATGGTATTATGGAATTATATTGTGCCTCTCCTTTTATCTTAAAAGCCTTTAAGTGTGTGTTGTGGTTGTAATGGGAAAAATGTGACCGTTTTCCTAATACAATGACATTTCCTAGAGTACATTTTTTTATGGTTATGAGCAGTATACTGCATGTTGTAGGGCAGAAGATATTAAAACCGGCACGTTGAAAGGTTTTACCTGTTTTGTTTAGTAAAAAATATCAGTGTTAATCTCTGTATAATTCTAGATTTCTGAAGCCAGATCCTGAATCATACCAGATCTTCACTTATTTTAACTGAAAAGAATGCAAGCAGAGTGAAATCTTGACCGTCCGTCAGGTTCCAGTGATGTAGGACAGCCAGCATGACCTCAGATAACATTTGGATTATTTCCACCACACAAACATACACTTGAAGGTCTCCCACCATTACAAATGTTACAAAATAACCAATAAGCTCAGAAAAATAAGAAATACATATCTGCTCTTGTTATGCTATGCAATAAATTCACATATCAAGGTTAGTATTATGAAAGATGGAATAGTTAACAGGCCTTAATGGACTAAAGATGACTGAAATCTTCATGAACAGTTTTCTAAAGGTTCAATTACAGAAAAGTCTGGAACAAAATCGTGTCATACTAATTCACCAAAAATCATATCATTAACCAATCTTTTCTGGCTGATTCCTGGAAAATTGAAATAGAGCTTTCATTTCTTTTCAGAGTTCATTGAAACTAATTGTTCTGGCCACCAAGAAAAATTTAAAAATGGGCATCCAAATACTAACTCTTTCAAACAAAAGAAGCAGAGAATAGAAAGGCAGATGACAGAAAAACAAATATTATGAACAGTCACAGTGTTCATTGTGAACCTAGGAAGAAAATACTGGTCCTATCAATTGTTATTTAGACATCTATTTACATGTTAAAATTACATTCAGAACCACTAACTTAATCATATATCTTTCAAAGCAACTTTGAAAAACTGACCAAAATTTTGACAGTCGGTACTGTCGTGTCTTCATATGTATATTATACTGGCATTTCTCATAAGTAAACAATGAATATTTCTTACTGTAATATTTTTTTTTAAAAAAGAAAGAAAACAACTCCAAAACATAAATGTTTCACACAGCATGCCCCAAATACACTCTAGATTGTAGAAAAAAAAATATATATTCCTTCCACATGACTTTTGAGAGTTTGATGTGAAAATAGTTTCCTTAGAAAAAGCTTTGTAAAAAATTTATTATAAGGAATGATAATTGCATTCCTTTTAGTTGTTTGGGGGAGGTTGTGTCTTTTTTAATTTTATTTTAACAAATCATATAAATAACAGGTAGAATTAATTTCTGAGCTTGTCCTTGATGAAGCATAGAAGTGTTTCCAGCTGGAACTGATTATGTTTAAGCTTCTGTGTTACAGAGGGAAAGTAATCCAAAAGACAACAGTAAATAATTCTGTTTCTATCTTGGTTTAATTCTGTATTATAATTGTTATTGAATAATATAGATAAATAGCAGAAGATAGCTCACATTGTCCAAATAAGTATTTCTTAGTAGGAATAACACTTTTCTTTGTGAGTCAGGATAATTTTTAGTAGATGGAAGGTTAGCAGTTTTAACACTTCAGGAGTCATTGTCAATATTCTTTTGTGTCTCTTGGAAAATGTTTTCCTCAAGTGGTATTCACAATAAATTTTACATTCTGACCTTAAAGAGAAAATAGAGCACTCCTCTAATGTTAGAGAGTGTGTGGGTTTTTGTCTTGTTTTGGTTTTGTTTTAAGGATTCATATCCATAACGCATTCGCATAACATGCCTTGTACTATAGTGAAAAAAACATTCTAGTTCCAAACTGCTGATGGAAAAGACCAGTTAGGCCCTTTGAACCATACTCACTTTGTCTATTATTTTTTTCTATTAACAAGCTTATCCACTAAGCTCCATTTACTAGGAAACATCCTGTCTACATGTGTAGGAGATTTGAATGTAATTCCCAGGGTAGCCAAAAGGGGTTGAGTTCTTCAGCAGCATTTCAGTATTTCAGGGGAAAAAATAACCATAAAAAGAAAAGCAATGACACATATAAATAAGAACAAGAAAAGGAGAAACATAGAAATAGCGAAATAATGAACTAATTTCCATAGAGGAAACATACAGTTACTATGTAGACTGTGACTATGTCTTCATACTTAACTTCATTCAGCTTTATCCCTCAGCAACTGCTTTTGCTAGACTAGGATCTGTGTTCTGTTAACCTTCAGAAGCATCCAAGTTTGGAGGTACTTGCTTTTTGATATAGAAGAGATCATTTCAACTTTAGATCAGCTAATTATCGCCACATGAAATTGCCCTTAGTGGAGGTCAGGATTTTACACAGGATACATTGAATTCTGTGTGTCCATGCTGGAATTCAGTGAAGTAATGTGGTTAGCATTTCCACACTTCAGACCTTGACTGATCCCGAGTGACCATAGTTACAACATTTAACTGTTCCTACAGAGATGCACAGGTCTACTAGTTCAGCAACTGTAAAATAGTGTGCTTTGATATGGCTCATTATTGCCCCAGAGAGTAAAGGCTTTCCATTAGAGAATGCATTCATGTAGTGTTAAGGCAGGACAAGAGTTTCAAGACAGTAATCTAAGCTACTTACCGATCCCATCAAGTTGATATCAGACAGCAAAACTCCTTGGAGACATACATGTCACTACAGAATTCCTTAGAAGAAGACATATACCTGTTTGGGTCAGACACAATCAGCCTAACCCATTTCAAACTGCAAATAACTAACACAATTAGTGTCTGTAGTAAATAATTTCAGAGGTTTGAGTTTCCTGTAAGAGTATTCCCTTGAGGGTCACTTGGCTATGAGTTTAGTATGTAAAACACAGCCAAGGCTTGAATTTGAGTCCACGTTCATGCTCAAGATTTGTGTTGCACAGCCTGAGTGCTACCCCAATACATCTTATGACACATTCCTAACCTATTCTGACAACTTATGTTTAATAGCTTCACCAGCTTTAGGCGAGGAGATTTTATGGTTGACAGGGAATAGAACATGACCAGCCAGCTAATTAGTAAATAGATGATTTAGTGTATAGCCTAATTTAGAAAAGGAAGCATTACACTTCAATGTTCAACACTTCTTTACAGATTTAGCTGTATTAACTCTCCTTAAGAGCCATTAAAATGTCATACATTTTTGCAGCAAGGTGTTTAGGTTCTTATATCAGCAGCACAGCAAAGTCCAAAGTATTGCCATTACTAAGTATCTTCACAGTTCTAAAGCTTTCTTGCATGTAGGTATCACTAAGTTTCCAGATAACAACTGTTTGAATACCTGAATATTAAAATTGTTAAGTCAGGCATATATGTAAAATATACTTAAGAATTATTTTTCTAAGTTCAATAAATTCTTACCCATTCCTGTACATTGTGTGTATATTCTGCATTGTGCAAAATTCTAAAATATCATGACTTTTTTTTACCTTAGTGCTACAAACCCCTGAAAAAGAGAAAAGAATTTTTTCATGATCTTTCAGATCTTCAACTACAGCAACTCTGTGACATTGTTATGTAAAAATTAAATAAATGTGCCATCTCTCTGCACTGTGAAATATAGAATTCCCAGAGGGGTGTTTCAATTAGATCACTATCAGGTGTTGGAGAATGTTCATTGATGATGTGAGAATTGTTATTCACAGGCTCTTTCAGCAGATCTTCTCATCACTTCAGCATTTTAAAATCCTCATTTATGTCAGAAGGTCATTGAAATAGAACTACATTTCTCAGGGAAGAGGTGATATATACAATAAAGAGGATGAATACATTCCACTGAGAACTAATACAACTTTTACAGTGTCATCTTTTTTCACATTAAGGCATTTCTGTAGATTATGAACACTAAAGTCAGTCCATGGTAAATGGAGACAGTTTACAATATCTGCGCCAAGGTCTCTTACTAAATTTTTCAGTAAAGAACATCAAGCAAACTTGTAAAAGCAATTTTTACAATTTCATTTCTAAGTCTTGTAATTGCTTGTGTACTGCAATAGAACCCAGAATTCCCATCTGACTGCTGGATTTTCTTACATTTGGCAATATACAAATAAAGTAAGATAAGACAGAAACTAAGATAGTTTCCTGATCTATTGCCAAATGCATAAGTGGAAGAAATGATCAGAAGACCATATATATTCCTGACTGAATTCTTTAAAAGATAATTTTTCATCGTCTGAGGTGAAATTATTTTTTGTATGTGGACTTCTACACTATTGCTGTAAAAATCAGTACAGATAAAACCATGGCAAGAGTTCAACGGAATCTGTGTCATTTTAATTTAAGCAGAACAGAAGTTTTAATATGGTTGCTCACTGTGCTTCAGCCAAGAGAGTAGCAATAGAATTCCCAATGTTTATCTGGTTAGGCTTAAAACACAGAAGGAAAAAGAAAGAAAAAGTGGATACAGATAGGCAAGTACCACCTCCTTGTTCTTTCAGCATTGTGTGCAAAATTGAATTGTGCTTCGTTAAGGTCAAAGGTTTACTTCATCTTCATCTGGAGGTGAAAATTTCATACTGTGTGTTGATTATAGAGACAGGAGTAAGTTCTGGAAACATAAGTGGAGGAGTTTGAAACTATCAGTAAAGAATGAGTGGGATGGAGAGGGATAGTAGAGGTTTATAGGCTTACAAGGAAGTAAGAGAAGCAGGGTTCAGTGCAGTAAAGATAAGTGAGTGGAGGAAATCTGTCCAATCTTTTTGAGGAGGGTGGTGGTAAAAGGGGTGTTGATTAGCAACAGGGATTTGAAGACCTGTGGATTTGCTATGGAATGATTATACATCCTTATGTCCCTGACTGAGGAACAAGCATCCTGCCTGCTAGCATCTGCTTTCTTCACAAGCATTCCACTTGGCCCCTTCTCGTGCACAATGGTGTCTATGCTTCCTGACCACTGAAGCATGTCCTTCTCAAGCTACTACTATTTCAGCTGGGAGAAGCTTGCCTGATATCTTCTACTGGTAAATGGAATGAACTGAAAGTAAAACGAGTCCTTTTGTCAGGCCAAAGATCCAGAGTTGAGTGGCTGATCATGCTGCTGCTGTCAGAGGCTAAAATGATGAAGATGGCAACAGAGTACATATCTTTCTTCCACAAACAGAAGTGTCTGCTCCCCAGACCTCAATTCCTCTGTCAGTCATGATAGAGGATTATGCAGATGGCATAGAGGAGAAAGACTTTTCAGGAAGTTTGAGCTAATCACAGAGATGATCTTTAAGCTGCATTGAAATGGACAAAGTCAGCAGTCTGCCCTAGTTAGGCACATTGAAGCCTACAGAAAATGTGCTCTTCATCAGTACTGAGCAGGAAGGTAGGCAGCTTTACCATAATGATGGACAATAAGTAAGAATGTGTAAAGAAATAGAAAATTATACGTCTAGACAATCAGATACTCTCAAAACAAAACAACGTAATTTATACTTAGCTAGCTCATACCCCGATGTAAAGTCATGGTCAACTACATAAATATTTAAACAGTAGGCCAAGTGAAGAACAATACTCCACTTTTTCCTACCTTTTATTTTTTTTTTTAAGGTTTAGAACACATCCAGACATCATGTTTAGTTGCCCATTATTATGATTTTGTCTATTTTTTTTCTGGACATATTTTTGAATTTACATGTAACAACATACTATAGGAATGATTTATCTGCTTTAATATACTTTGTGTGTCAGTTGTGGGTTTTTTAGTTTAATTAAAAATATTAGCTGTTTTTTCTCATTTAGTGTCATCCATATCTTATGTAGTAAATTTCCATTCCTTATCTATCTTTTTATGTCATACATTATACCATGGATCCCTATATTTCCCCATTTCTCTTCCATCGCTTTCTCAGCAACGTCTTTTGCAGCCTTAGAAGTCATGTTCTTTGTATAGAAGCTGTTTCAGACCTTTGCTCATCTGTCTTTTGTGTAATTTCATTGCATATACTTCTATTACATAATATTCTATGTATATTCTACATCTATATAATTTTAGTCAGAGAGGAATAGACGGATGTGAACTCATCAGATCTGCATGCAATATTCAAACTGTGAGCAGGTGATAGCTTTATATAATGGCATACCAAGCTTTTGGTTAATTCCGTGTTTAAATATTTTTCATAATCTCTTTTACATACAATTAAAGAGCAAAAAGAAAAGAAAAAGCAATAAATTGTGCACAATCAGTAGGCTGACTGTACTTCTTCCACAATAATAATAGGGTTCTGCAAAACTTCCACATTCTTTGTCTTGGAATGGGCAGCCAAAGTCTTTTCCTTCTGGAGTGAAAATTTATGTTTCAGACTCTGAAATGTATAGTGACTTCTGTTATCTTGTAGCTGTACTCTTGTCTTTTCTCAAGGGTTAATAGGGCATTATTTAGTGAATTAGCCAGTTCTTATAAAACACAAATAGTTTTGAACAAATACAAACCTATAAAAATTACCACAAAATAAAGAGATAAACCTTAACTTTCTTAAATAGATAAACTCTCAAAAAATTAGTCAATCTTAACCAATTAACTAAAACATTTTGTTATCTCAGACTGAGCCCTACACCATTTCTTGAACTGTGATCTGACTTGTCCATAAGACAAAATTGCCTCTTAATGTAGTTTCAGGTTCTTTCTGTTACCAATCCTCCTGAGAATTATAAAGGATAAAACATTATTCCCATTAGTTATAAAACTTGAAGAAATTGTCTTGTTAATCAAGACTTGAGAACTTGTATTAATTACCACTTCTTTCTGAAAATATTGTTTCTCTGAACCATTTAGCAGGAATAAAATTGGCAGTAAATAAATAAAAACAGAACTGTCACAAAGAACAATAATGCAAGAGTCTTTGTATGTTCTATGCTTCCGGAATATCTGCAACTTAAAATGCATACAAAAAGCAACCTGAGGTTAAGAGCCATGAAATCAGACAAAATAATTAATCTAAGCTTTAGTTTGCACATGTGAGGCTCCTGGGCACCATGTATGGTGCTCGCATGTAATGTAACTACCATAATTCAAGTCTATAATCCTTAAAACACCCTGAGAAGAGATTGCTGACACATAAGATTGCCCTAGGAAAATTGTCAAGATGCCTAGCATACTGCTGCCATGAATGGCCAATTCTGTTTCCATCCTGGCACGACTGGGCACAAACACACTTGTTTGATACTTGGCCCCATTAGTAATCCACATAGTCGTGCTTTGCTCAAGGCCTCCTTTGGAATGGGAGATATTCTTAAGTACAGATGAAACACACTTAAAAATTGGGTCAATACATCATTCAGAAACCATTGCTATTTTAATTGAATGTAGAAGTGAGGGTTGAAATAAGGAAGATATAGTTAGCCTTTTTATAATTCCATATCATATTTGTACTTATTCAGAAACTGGCAGATACAGCCTCAGTATGTCTCTCAACCTGAGGATGTTCCAACGCAGGTTTCCCACCTCAAGCTTCAAGTCAGTGGCAAGGATCAACAGGTTAATTCATTACATCCTTCTGAGAAACCTGTGTCAATGAACAGTAAACTGTGCTATTTCCAATAAAAACAATACTCTGTTTTCTTTTCTCATCATGTGGACTAACTGGAAGACCAAAGAGAAATATCATAAAATTCCATAGAAATAAAAGTGTAGTTGTTGTTATCCATGATAAATTGGACGTATTAACATTTTCCCCTTTTACTCCTTAAATATTTATAGTTTTATAGTTGTTTTTTTTTTTTCTAATTGCTTAACCTAACAAAGAGATGTTTACTTTTCTAATTCTGAATAAAAATCTTGAACAATCTGCATCTACACTATTTTTGGCCATACCAGTATCATGCAGAAAAAGAAATTAACCCAAGAACTAATATAGATTGATATATCCTTATTCTATTTTCTTGACATCCACTATTAGATTCATGATACTTTACTACAAATCTGGCCCAATTGTTCATACAGCTCCACATAAAATACTTTCTCTCTCTGGAACTTGTTATTAATGCACTACAGCTAGTACACAAAGGACAACATTCCTAGAATATTTTTTCTCACATATCTGACTTCAAAGCTTTGTTAAATTGTTGATGATTAACTTCTGTGGAAATTGTAGTTGTATTCAGTGGCTATTTAATTATTTTGTAACTCTGCATCTATTGTAAGTGTTCTATTAAATATATCTTTTTCCATCAGAGAGAACTGGAACTGAAATTCTGCCTGAATGGATGCTGTCACATTTTCCTCCACCTTTTACTTTAATCTTTACTCAGCCATATCACTGTAATCCTATTTCCCACAAACATCAATAGAGATTTTGATTTTGAAGAGGCCATATGATAGTTTAACAAATATTTTTTCTTTAACCATTGATGTGATGCATTTTGAACTGGTAATCAATGTTTTTATATTTATAAATTTGCAGCTAGAAATTAGTTGTAGGCTATGAGGAGCATCTGTTCTGCCTGTATTTGGCACAGCTGTAATTGGGGTAATGTTTGCTAACCAAGGAAGACAGGGTAGTTATAGCAGAGCAATTCTTAGACCGCATTAGCTGTCAAATTGAGTTATAAACCAGGTTTCAGTGTCATTGATCTTTACATGAAACTTCCATCACTTAGTGCAATCACTAAGGAATACAACTAACCTAAGGAAAAAACAGACTTTTGTTCCCCTACCTCTTTTTTTTTCTTTTTGCCCCTTCATCTGGCACAACAAAAGAGTCACCACTCGTTGTATTTCTAGATTTTTTAGACTTTCAAATGTCCCCTCCAACCTAATTTATTCTATGATGCAATAGATTCGTGTATTACGCAAGGCAAAGCTCATCTGGCATTTATATTCAGAAGTTAGCATATTCGTAGGTGGTAAACATGAGTTAGCTACAAACACATTCAAATTAATGTATACCTTGCTGATCACTGACTTGATTATCTTTGCTATGAAAAACTGCTTTACAGTCAGCATAGGCTCTATTAAAGTTGAATTAGAGGGTAAAGCAATTTATAGGAAGTACATTTAAGAAATTTATCTAGTTGTCTATTAATTAACTCATTGATATATTTCCAGATTTTCACAAATGTCTATTTACTTACACAGTTTTATAGAATACTTTTGCTATTTATTTAGCTTAAGAAAATACACAGACATCAATGACGGTTCTATGAATAAGTAGTAGTAATGAAGAAAACGAAGTCTTGGGACAATCTTTTATTTAAAACCAAAACAAAAATAAGCTAAATCAAACAACACTTGAAAATCATACTGGGTAACATTCACTTCATCTAAATTTAGGTACTCTTTGTATTTCTCTACACATTTACAGCACCCAAAGATATTTGAGACATCTTCACGGAGCTAGTAGACACTAAACAACACCAGTTGAAAACCTGTTTTCTAAGGTCGGCCTTGATGGGGCTGTGAGCAACCTGATGTAGTTAAAGATGTCACTGCTTACTGCAGATGACATTTCAAGGTGTCTTCCAACTCGACACATTCTGTGGTTCTATGATTCTGTGTCTAAACAGCAGAAGACCTACACTAATAGCTTGAAGGGCAATAGATAGGTCAATCAGCTGGACTCAGAACTGTCTGAAGTATCTAAATACAAGCAAGGTGCTTGATTTCTCATTATAGAAGGTCCTTTATCTACTCTGCTTCCACAAATTCCTTCACAAAACATGTGATAATGACTTTTCAATTAAGTATTATCAATTTTTCCTGATTAGGTGATTGATGTTACTAAGCACATAGTAAAGGGTGGAAAGTAAGTAATGGGACCATATATCATGAAGGTTGATTAGGAAGAAATGAAGCACCAGTTACATCAGCACTGCCAAAGAAATTATAAACATAAGAAAATACCCGAGCCAGAAATTCATATCCCTGTTGCCTTTACAGTATATCTGTAGCTAAGCTGGAGATGTTTGCCCAACATGAGACTGCCTAAAATGCTGTCTATCGTGTAGACATGTGATAATTATGCTTTACAAGGATGATCTCACAGTTATCTAGCTAGTCAACTTGAAATTGGTTACTTCAGACCATAAACCATGCGGTGACAGTGCTCAGAGTGTAGACAGGACTGTGACAAGGACTATGATAAAGATGATCATGTAGACAAAGTGTTGGTACTAGATTGTCCCACAGCTGTAGGGGGGTTAAATTTGAGTATTAGAATGAACAAAAATATGGTATGCAGGATGGCAGGTTTCCATTCAAAAGGCATTTCAGACACAGTCACTTTTCCCCTCCTACTTTAGCCAGCGTCCTACAATTTAGCACGATTCTAACTACAGCTATCATCTGCTTTTTATCACATTCATCTTCATGTAGGATGGAAAAGATGAAGAGTGAATAGACAGAGGCAAGGCTTTACTTTTTGTAGCTAAATCAATGAAGAAAAATATGTAAACAGCATACAGATACGAACTGCCATTTCTAGTCCTGAGTTATTTATAACAGCTATATATTCATGCTTTTATGTCCAAACAAAAAACCACATAAGTAGTTTTTCATCAAGTTGCATCGGCCAGATCTCATAAGCAAATTTTTCTCTCATTTGTCTCTTATAGTGAGGAGCCACATCAACACATTCTTGCTATTAACAGTACCTGAAAGGCATTCTGCTAGGAACTGTGCCAAGGTATTTTACAGAGAAGTGCTAAGTGAAACAGGTCGTTTCTTCCCAGAAGTTTGGTAATGATTGAGCTAATGTTTTATGCCTGCTTTATGTAGCCGCCTTGATTACTTCTCCCTGTCACATATTAGCAAGCCCAGTTGTGGCTGGTAACTCAGCCACAGAAATATAAAGAAAGCTTTCTCTGAGATAAAGAAAATACTGTTGAAATTAGTGGTCATAATCAGTGCCCTTCATTTAATGCTGTAGAAACAATAACATTTTCTGATACCCAAGTATCTGCAGCAGGTAAAAGTCTGTGGTCAAGTAAAGATACATGAAATCTACTCAAGGCAGATCTCCTCAATCACCAAAATGGAGTCGGAGCATCACTGAGAATTTCTAAGTTTATCTGTGAGTTCAGGAATAAAAGTATCAGCCAAGAGACAAAGCAGAGAAATAATGATGGATAAGTACAGAAGCCAGGTAGTAGTAGCAGAATCCAAAGGGAGTGTGCAGTCCTTTGAGGATTTGTATGTTGATCACTAGAAAAGACATAGGAAATAAAGTCCCTTGTTGTTTGAGGCATCTTGTGTTCAGGGATAAAAAATCTCTTTTATAAACAACCAGAATTGCATCAGAAACTCTTAATTTGGTCTAATCAGCTTCTCCTACTGGAAACAACGCACTGAATCCTGAACATTGACTAGTTGCTCAGCTCAAATGAGGTTATATTACAGACTGCCTCCAAAGCATTTTTTAAAAAGCTCTGACAGCTAAAAACAGACAAGAGATGAACAGTAAAATTTCAAATGGTTCTGCTAGGAAAGCTGGTAACTTATTAATTAGAATTTTATATAAATGAAATGATTGCTGTAGCACATTTGTTGTATTTGGGTAATTTTGATTGGGAAAAAGGTGGTAAACATAAGTGTTACATTACAAGTGAAAGATGTTGAAAAGGTGATATTGTCTCTCTCACTGAGCACATCAGCAGCAAAATTATTCTGCCCAAGGCACAGGAAACAAATATTAAGTACAATACTATTCCACTTATGATCTCTCCATTGTCCTCAAGGACTGTTATGTTTCTAATACCAATTTCTTTTTGTGTCGCCTTCCGTAACAAGTCTTTTTGCCCTTGTACATTCTCAGTCTGTTCATCTGCATTCACAGCTATGGACTTTTAAGACTAGAGGGACAACCAACAATAGTTCTTCCTGAAACTCTGCTGCTGTACTGAGAATCAACTACCTTTTTTCCTAAAAATGCTGAGCCTACTTACACACTAAGACTAGAGAATGAAAAGAAATATGTTACTGTCTTCGAATTATTCTTGGTAACATCCAAAATATCTGAATTATCTATTAATAACCTCATATTTATATATGCTCTCATCTTTTACTTTATACAGAAGCCTATCACTCAGACTCTGTAAGGAACAGGGAATGAATTTCATTCTTGGTAAACATTAGCACTAATAGAAAATATAACTGTATCATTATTACTAATAGTCATTTATATAAAACTGTAGGATGTGCTATGCTTCACAAAGAGAGAAATATTTGAAGGTGCCAAAGTTATTTAAGAGAAAGAAGAGACAAAGCAAACTACTGCCAAACAAGGCATAGGACAGCTCTCATGAAAGCTGGGGAGTGTCAATTTTCACAGAACAAGGAGAAATAAGTTATAACATATTTTAAAGAAAGTCTGTAAAAAACACAGTGTAGATAAAGCAAGGTTCGTTCTAGTTGTACAGATACTTGTTGACCCCCATTGTTCTCACCTAATTTTAGGAAGCAAACTTATAACTGAAATCACCCTACTTAATCAATTAAAACAGATGTACATCATCAAAATGTGAATCAGATTTCAAAACATTCCAGAAATGTGAGCTTTTATTTAGATGGAGAGCTTTGGCTAATCATATTATTTACAGAATCACAAAATCACAGAATGTTACAGGCTGGAAGACACCTCTGGAGATCGTCTAGTCCAAATCCCCTGCCAGAGCAGGTTCGCCTAAAAGAGACTCCATCACCTATCTGGGCACCCTGTGCCAATGTTCTGCCACACTTAAAGAAATTCCTCCTCATGTTTAGATTGAACTTCCTATGTTCAAGTTTGTGCTCGTTATCTCTTGTTATGTTTCTGGGCACCATGGAGAAAAAAATGGTCCTATCCTCCTGATATTTTTAATGTTTTCTGTTTTCTATTAATGTTTATATCTTTACAGATATATATTGGTAAGTAACATAAACCGTTAATTTGGTCTGTCTGGCTACTTAAAAGATCACTATGGAGAAATCTAGACTGCAAGTTCCTGTAGAAATTGCCTATTATTACTTTGCCAAAAGCTCTAATTTAACTTGGACTTGATTTAGCCAGGGTTTTTTAGACATTGAACTTGTATTGTGGTACGATTGCTACAAGCAAAGATTCTTCCTAGTTATCTCCTCTAAGAACATTGTTACTATTTGTGGATATCTTTCACATTCAACATAAAGTGTAGAATGCTACTTTTATTAGACAAAAAAAAAGTAAATATTTTAAAAGACATTTGGAAACTCCAAGTTTGTAATTGTGCATGTATAAATAATACTTAAAGATAACTGTATATTAGATTTATTACAGTTAATAGTGTTGTAAGTACTTATTCAAAGTTGGCTTTCCCATAGGGATCTTTAGGGGCATAATTAATATAATGTAAGAAGACTAGTTCTAGACATTATTATATATGATTTTAATATACTAAAAAGCTAGATAACAAGAAATTATTAGTGAGAGAATTTCAAAAGATGTATGCATCTCTGGTGAGTACCAAGATGTTATATCCAGCAGTCAGCTTAGTCTCCAGAAAATGCATTCTTTTACTATTTTTCACAAGATGTTTAAAGATTGTATTTCTTTCCTTTAGTCCTTTCTCTCACTGCACACTCTCCCACACAGACTGCTTTGAAGGATGGTAAAAAATAATTGTACTGAAATTAATGAGTAAATATACAACTTTTAAAACAGTATATGACAAGAGAATTCCCAGACTTGTCATAGGTAAGTTTCAGAACAAGGCAACCATCAGTGATTTTAAATTTTTACAGTGCTTTAATATTTTCTTGAAAATTTTTTAATTTTTTGGTATCATGAACACATCCTGAACTAGTAGAGGCAAATTATTTTATGTCATCAAAAAGATATGTTAAACTAATAACTTTTAGTATAGGAATTGCTTATTTCTTCCCAAAGGTTTCAAGGACATCTATAACAATAAAAACTTGTGCTTAAATAGCTTCAGCATTATTCTTTATAGGGACTCATTCTCCATTTATCATAAAATTTTGTTTTTTCCTCAGAAGATGTTTTTTCATAAATTCTTCTTTAACCAGAACTCTTCTCTTTATAAAAATGAAGAGCGTGTAGGTACACACATGTTTATGTAAAAAGATGTCCAACTTACTTGACATACGCTTCCAGCCACATTGGCTGAGCATATAGACACGTCAGAGTAGAGACAATCTTGCACCATGCAATGGTGCTGTCCGATATTCTCAGAATGTTATTCACACAACAGGGAAGAGCGAGGACCGTGATGTCTCTGAAATTATACCCATCTGTATCTTACCATTGGGTAGGGAGAGGTAGCCTCTCACTTTGAAAGACTGAAAGTTCAACCATTTTTTCAATAACTCACATAATTCCAGTCAATTTCAGTCATCTATTTCCAGCAGGCCAGTTGTGGGATTCTTCTGCCCTAGCTTCAGTTCCTAAAAGTTAAGGTTTTGTTTCAGCTGTCCGTTTGCAGTACCATTAAAAATACAGTTGGCTATCCTCAACGTGTTCCAGTTGCTACTCCAAGACTGATGTCTCCCACAGTTCCCAAGACATATTCATCTGCCACATGTGGAAGTCTTGGATATCCTACAGCATTTGAGACTATAACAAAAGCTTGTGTGTTGGATATTTAAATCTGAGAAAATCACCTCATTCAGTTTCATCCTATGAGTGGTGTCTCAGTCTATTCATATCAATGCCTCTGGAGAAATTTATATCTCTCCACTGAATGATTGTATGAGGAGTATAAAGACCCACCAATAAGCATCTTCAGAGAACCTAGGATATTCAAAACATCCAGAATGTGTTGATAGATATGTCAGAAGACCTCTGGAAGACATATACCCTGCTTGATTCTGTAGAGCATGTCTGGCAGGCATGAGCTGAAGGGCATCACAAAATGCCACTTGGTGAACGTGTTTGAACTGGTCTCCAGAAGAACTGACTCAGAGAGATCGCTAGCTTTTAGAAGTAAGGGGCAGAGTTCAGACAACACAGGCACCTGGTTGCCACTATGATGTCCAAGACATACACAGAGGATGATAGATATGATGCAGCTAGAGAGGAAGGGAGTTCCATGGGGCATCCAAGATGATATGAGATTTCTGCATGGGAGTAAATAAAATTAACAGATATCTAAAATGAGGGCTTAGCACTCAAATTTTATTGAATATTTTGACTTTAGGAGCTATTCAGTTACCTAAATTTCCTTACCTGATACTGTCTGGAATGTCCTAGCACATTCGAATAGACTGGCACATAATACAGGTGATGTACTGGAGGTACACTCTTAAGTGTTTTAAAGGACACTAGATGCTAAAAGTCAGGCAAGTAAAGTGTATTCTGAGAAAAGCACCTAAGTGATAATTCAAAGAAATACTGATGTCACCAACCAGATTCATAGTGCTTTGTCTGGAACTGTGTTAACTCATGAGTCTATGATTCATTTGATTTTGATTTTTTTTTAAAAGATGACATTTGAAACTTTTGGCCTGATTCTTCTGTAAGTAATGACCACTTTGAGCTAGACTGTAGCCAATGAAGGATCCATAATCAGTTCACAAACAGCCTGGCAGAAAATTCCTTGACAGCTGTCCATTGAGTCCATAATGTTACTCCATGTTCTTCTGGCAAAGGGTCCACCAGAAAGCTTAATAATGCAGAGATGCCCATTACCAAGAGTAAAAATCCATGTTTGCAGATATTTTACCATTTGCACTAGCATACTATGTGATAGTCTATGTAAAACTCTGAACTTACACTAATACAATTCTCTCTGTTAACACTTTTATGCCTAACTAACTGTGACTTTTTGGTTTACCTAAAGCTATTTCCCAGGCAACATGGGAACTTCCTATTCTATGGCTTATAAGATGTTTTAGAGTTTGTGGAATCCTCTTTGGAAAGCAAGAGAAAGACAAAACAAAACAATTCATAAGAGTAGTTTTCTGAACTGAGATCCTTTGCCACAAAGCTTAGTGAGAATGATGTTTAAAAAACTTGCTTTTGCATCTGATAGAAGGAAAGAAATAATAGGGGAAAAGAACATACCAGACTATAATTTGCACTTTTTTTTTGGCAATAAGATCCCATTTTAAGAATTCAAGTCTTCCTGAATGCTCAGATGTCATGGAAGTTACTACTGTTATTTAAATATGAAATCATGCCTGTTTACATAACTTTCAAATAGTAAATAAGAGTTTTGCTTTAAATTACTGACTTAAAAAATTTACATGTAGATACAAGGGTAATTTCAATGTGTATGTTACCACGACTGTAAGATTACATCATTACCATTAGAATTCTGAAAATATAATTAAAAAAACGCCACACTATAAAATCAAAATATATAATAAACATCCTCTGCTTACTCTAACTTTACATCATAGTAATATTTTCAGAATTATATTGCACTGATGCGGGGCACATGGAAGAGCTACATGTCAGTGGTAATAGAGAATTCTATTCTAAGCTTAGGTTTGTATGTTATCCTTTATCAAAAAGAAATAAGTTTATACAATCCATACCAGTAGCCTAAACAGAAACTTGAAGTGTCATTTGAGTTCCTCTGAGATATCCAAGGTGCAAGAAGCCGGCAGGTACAATACAGAATCTACAGGAAATCTCTGGAGTAGCAGCTTGTGACTATTCGAGGTACTGTTGGTCATCCAAAAGGTAATATGTTTGGACAAAGAAAAAAACCCTCTCTATCTCCTGCTTGCCTCATTTGTATAATTTCCATTCTTTTGGGGAACTGAGGATGAAATATAACTGCCAGCTGAACCATAGGATTTATGCCTTAGATATGTTTAGACAGAATGTTATTTTTCATGTGCTTATGTCAAGTACTCTTTTATTTCTATTTTTTCCATTGTACTGTGAGAATGTTATGAACATCTCTTTTTATCTGAACTCAAGGAAAAGAAATCTTTGTGAATTTTTATATCAGAAAAAAAATCAAAAAGCATGGACTTCACTAGATTTCAAAACCGGAACATTTTTATTTGAGTTATTGTAGGGTAAAGATGAACAAGTAAGCTTTTGAGCTGTCAGAATGCAGGAAATCACCACAGGCTGTCATTCTGGGAAGTAAATAAGGAATTTTTTATTAGATCTACTAAAACCCTCTGATAAACAAGAATTCTATTTCGCGTATATATAGATGTAGAAATTTATTTTCATTTTCCATCAGCATAAAACTTAAATTTGTCATAAGCGAGCAATCCCTTCAAAGACACAGAGGCATGCAGGGTACCTGATTGACTTCAGGAAGATTCAAACTTAATTCTTGCTTTAAATAACTTACTATAGACATTAAAATTTTGCTCACTCTTGAGATGATTAACTGAACCACTAAGCCTGTGGCTATTCTGTAGAGTGGCCTTCTATAATTAATAATTTCACCCTGAAGCCTAGAAAGTTTTACCATAACTAGCATTTTCCATGAAAACTTTTGACTTCCATTAAAAAAAAAAAAGTATCGTGGCAAAAAAGTAAAGGAGTAAAAAAATCTTAACTAGCTGAGGTGGAAAATGGTTAGAAAAAAGATGAAAGAAATCTCTGGCAACAATTATTAGCAAGCAAGAAGTAATGAACAGATAAGCAAAACATCAAAAACTTCTCCTGAGTGATACTTCTATACATTTTTGGTACAGTGTGGCTTTTGGTGCGATACAGATGTATTATTCGCCCTGGCTAACAAACTGCAGAAGAACAACACCAGCTGTGACCAGGCTAAGAGTCCTCAATCGTCACAGTTCTACATGACTAGGCTAAAGATACTACCTCTGCCAGAGGAACAAATGATGTTCCTGTGATGTTCTTGTCAGATGGCATCTAATGAAAATGCTTCCTCTGTGTAGGGGCCATGTTTAGGATTCTATAGACAATGGATGCTTTATGGAGCTTAGATTTTTTTTTCTTATTCAATTGAAGAGCTGGCATGGACAACATAGCAACCTACAGAGAAAATTTAATAAGTACCTTAAGATAAAATTTCATCACTTAGTCAGGTGGCAATGTCCATGGGAAATACAAGCAATATTTCTACTGGACATCAGAAAAACTAATCTGAAGCTCTGAGCTTTCTTGTGTTTGCATATATAATGAACATAGAAGAGAAGAAAGAGAAATCCAAAACTGATTAAGAAAAGGAATTTGCATTACTGCATTCTCACATCTGTATGGAATCTGACTATGCTAAAAGAATACTAAAGATGAGTCTCACTTAAAAACATACACAAACATGCACACAAAATTTAACTTGATTTATTAATTTAGGATTTTCAAAATTCAGTGTATTTTTCTTAGGTCTTTTCCTGTTCTGGAATTTGATTAGGTTTGGGTTGGTTTTTTTTTCCTTGTTTTATATGAGCACTGGGCTTACAAGTGAAAACATTTAAGCATATGACATATGTGAATATAAATGTGCATATTTATATTTTGGGGAGACATTTTTTCCCACTTTCTTGATGAACACTATACTTAGTAGGGTCTGATAAGTGGTACATGAATGTTGCTATCTTAACAAGGCTTCTTGTTGCTAAAGCAGATTCCTTTGTCTTTAATTCAACCAATACTTTAATCTAGGAAATCTTCGTAAGTCATTGTAGCTATCACCAAGAAACTAGATCACCTGAAACAGTACTAGTGTTAACTGTACAGGATTTCCAGCCTACTACAAAGCATCTCTAAACTAGATAGATATAAAAAACTAATTCAAAGCTAAATATAAAAAAAGATGATGTATAAGCAACCGTAAACTATACCTTCAGATTTGTCAAATTACAAAAAACTTACAGCTCATAATTTTTTAATTTAGAGCATTTCATAAGATTTTTTATTGTGAATAATGCTCTAAATCAATTTGAAAGATTAATCTGTAGACAAACAAGAAGAAAAGTAAGTATAATCAATCTGAGATTGTAATGACATAATGTAGATGTAATGAAGAAATTATTAATGAAATATTTGTAATAATAAAGCTTTTCACAAAGAGTTTTATAACTTTTAATTAATACGTTTGATGTGAAAATGAGTAACATCAGCATCATAGATGATACCAGTCTTGAAAAGATATTTGGAAATGACATCTCACGAGACTTCCAATAACGCTTTTTTTTTTGAGTTTACTAAATTCTCTGTGTCCCAAATACCCAAAGAGTATACCTGCAACCAAAAATAAGAATAGCATTAGGTATCCATATTTATTCTGAAAAGTTGCTCTACAGTTCCTCTTGACGGAAAGTTACTCTACAGACTTAATGGAGGGAATCTGATCAACATGACTATCGTATTGAAGAAATGACTAATTTCGAACAAAGGAATATGGCCATTGATAACCCCAGATAAAAAAAAATGCCAAAAAAATAAAGCTTTTAATGACAATACTCTAAAAACTTCTAAGAAAATGCTTTTGTCTTCCACTCAATTACCTATAATAACATCAACCAAGAAACTAATTAGTCAGGCCAACTGCTCCACCAAAATACAGTAAGACTTTAGTTTACTATGCCTTCATTCTTTTTCACCAAGTTCTTGTTTTTAGTCAATCTGTCACAGTGAACAGGTATAAATAACAAATTGATAATAAGAATGATAACTGTATTTTTATCACTTATATTCTACTCAGCTAACCTTGATGCAAGAGGAAGCTTGAATTGAGATCACAGTTTGACATCGCTAGTTATGTTGCATATAAAATCTAATTAGATATCTTTAAATTGTCTAATATTTATGCAAAGCAGAAAGAACTTGAAATACTGAAACATTTGAAATGAACAGAATAAAGGTTCTAGCATTCCAGGTCCTATATAATGAATTTCTAGGGGAGATAAATTAAAATTAAAAATACTAAAATAAGTATTCATTTAACAGGTAATGCCTGCGTACCAATGTTCAATGAGATTTTGTCAAGGAGCAGGACTGAAGAAGTATTTTATTATTTAAAACATTTGTAACAAAGTCTGATAGAAAGTGCTAAATTTTTTAAACAAATTTTCAAATTAATTTGTATGCTTAGGAAAGGATTTGTTTGTAAATTCTAAGAAAATTCCATCCATACTCAGAACTTTAAACAGTAAATGATAATTTGGTGGAATACAGAGGGTAATTCAAACATAAAAAACATAACCTGCTTTAAGTGCAAAACTGCCCTTCATCATGAAGATATCACAGAATCATAGAATCACAGAATGGTAGGGATTGGAAGGGACCTCAAAAGATCATCTAAGTCCAGCTGCCCTGCCAGAGCAGGATCACCTACAGTAGATTGCACAGGAACGCATTCAGGCAGGTTTTGAATGTCTCCAGAGAAAGAGACTCCATAACTTCCCTGGGCAGCCTGTTCCAGTGCTCTATCACCCTCACAGTGAAGAAGTTTTTCCCTAATACTTTTGTGGAACCTTCTATATTCTAGCTTGTACCCATTACTCCTTGTCCTGTCATTGGATGTCGCTGAAAAGAGCCTGACCCTGTCCTCCTGACACTCCTCTTTCACGTATTTATAAACATTTATGAGATCACTCCTCAGCCTCCTTTTCTCCAAGCTAAAGACACCCAGCTCCTTCAGCCTTTCCTCATAAGGGAGATGTTTCACTCCTTTCATCATCTTTGTGGCTCTGTGCTGGACTCTCTCAAGCAGTTCCCTGTCTCCCTTGAGCTGAGGGGCCCAGAACTGGACACAATATTCCAGATGTGGCCCCACCAGGGCAGAGTAGAGGGGCAGGAGGACCTCTCTCGACCTACTAGCTACTCCTCTTCTAATACACCCCAGGATGCCATTGGCCTTCTTGGCCACGAGGGCACATTGCTGGCTCATGGGCATCTTGCTGTCCACCAGAACTCCCAGGTCCCTTTCCCCTACACTTCCCTCCAGCAGATCGGTCCCCAGCCTATACTGGCACATGGGGTTATTCTTTCCCAAGTGCAAAACTCTACACTTGTTCCTGTGGAACTTCATGAGATTTCTTCCCACCCAGCCCTCTAGCCTGTCTAGGTCTCTCTGAATGGCTGTGCAGCCTTCTGGTGTGTCAAGCACTCCTTCCAGTTTTGTGTCTTCAGCAAACTTGCTGACAGTGCTCTCTCGTCCCTCATCCAGGTCATTGATGAACATATTGAACAGCACTGGTCCCAGCACTGACCCCTGAGAGACCCCACTAGACACAGGTCACCATCTGGACTCTGTCCCATTGACTACAATTCTCTGACTTCTTCCCTTCAACCAATTAACGACCCACCTCACTACTTGGTCACCCAGACTACACTTCCTCAGTTTACCTATGAGGATGCTGTGGGAGACCGTGTTAAATGCCTTGCTGATATCCAGATAGACCACATCCACTGCATGGCCACCATCCTTCCACTGGTTATGTCTTCATAAAAGGCTGTCAGGTTGGTCAAACATGACTTCCCCTTGGCAAAGCCATGCTGACTGCTCCTAATATCCTTCTTATCCTTGACGTGTCTAGAGACAGTGCCAAGGATAAGATGTTCCATCACCTTTCCAGGGATGGAGGTGAGGCTGACCTGTCTGTAGTTACCTGGGTCATCCTTCCTGCCCTTCTTACAGACTGGAGTGACATTTGCTTTCCTCCAGACTTGAGGCACCTCTCCTGTTCCCCACGACTTACTAAAGATGATGGAGAGTGGCCTAGCAATGACTCCCACCAGCTCCCTCAGCACGTGCGGGTGCTTCCCATCAGGGCCCATGGATTTATGGATGTTCAGTTGTTCAAACTGATCTCTAACACAATCCTCCTCAACCAGGGCAAACTCCTCCTTTATCTTGCCTTCCTCTGAGGCCTCAGGGGACTGAGGCACCTGAGGACAATCTCCAACACTGTAGACAGAAGCAAAGAGGACATTCAGTAACTCTACTTTCTTTCTATCCTCTGTCACAAGGTCACCCACCTCATTCACCAGAGGGCCTACATTGCCTCTAGTGTTAGTTTTGTCGGCAATGTATTTGAAGAAGCCTTTTCTGTTGTCTTTGACCTCCCTCACAAGTTTTAGTTCCAAGGAGGCCTCAGCTTTTCTAATTGCCTCCCTACATTCTCTGACAGTATTTCTATACTCCACCCAAGTGGCCAGTCCTTCCTTCAACAATTTATATACCCTCTCCTCCTACCTGAGTCTGCCCAGCAGATCACTGGTTAACCATACAGGTCTCCTGGTTTTCTTCTTGGATTTCCTACCTGTTGGGATGCACTGATCCTGAGCCTGGAAGAAGTGGTCCTTGAATATTTACCAACTCTCTCGGGCCCCTTTACCTTCCAGTTCCCTGTCCCATGGGGTTTCTCCTAACAATTGCCTGAAAAGGCCAAAGTTGGCCCATTGTCAATGCCTTTCTGCTGTCTTTCCTGCCTTTATTTTCATTGGTTGGAATGGGCACAGAGGAAGAGTAGAAGAGGGAAAAAACTCAGATACATAGCTGATTTACATTTTAAAAATATTATACAATTATATTTAAATTTCACAAAAAGTCTTTCATAGAACTTGATATTCTCCTTTACGAACAAATCCAGATAAGATAATAAAAGCATGCTTACTGCATCTATAAACTGGAGTCTAACCAAATTTTACTTCTTATAGTATCCAGTAAAAGATGCTTTGAGAACAAGAAAGAAACAACATATATAAATCTGTTTCATACTTTCTAGTTAGACATAAATAAATAAACAAAATATTGAATTTAAGTTGTTTCTTTACAGATATCTTTACAATATTTATTTTTCCTGTCTTTCTTGTGCCCTCCTTTCTTTTATTTTTCAGTTACATGCAAAAAGTATAGGGTAATAAATTGACCCAATGTAGACATGTAATTTTATTCAGAGTTAAGTTCCTTCCAATCACATTTAAACAGCCCCCTCCCACTCTCTCAAGCCTTCACCCTTTCTTTTTCACTAGCTAAATGTCATCTAGGAGAAATATAATTAACAGAGAGATAAGGAGACAGTGCACATAACAGAGAGTATAATGCTTAAGCATGAACACGAATTACACAATATCTCAAATTTAGCCCATGTATGTAGAGATTATGCTACTGGGTTAGCTATACAGTAGAAAGATAAACTCATCTCATAATTTTGGGGTAGAGGGGGGTAAGAAAAAATGATTGCTGTAATGCTCTAGGGATGTCTCAGGCTGCATAAATTGCTTGAAGGTTGACAAAGACATTCACAGTAACAGTGACCAAAATGGAAATACTGACATTAATGCCCCTTTCCTGTTGTTAAATAATAATAAAAAAATTAAATGGTAGTACATATTTTGACAGAATAGGTATCCTGCACAAATAAGGGTTTTTTTCCTTTAGAAAGAAAGACTCATAATAGAAATACAACAGCTGTTACCTTGCACAATGCACCTTGCAATGAGAAAGGAAAATCAAACATTTGATAATATTTGCAGAATTACTTGGGGGGAAAAAAAAAAAAAGGCTTTCAAAGTTTTCCATGAGGTGTCACCAAAGTCTTTACAGAAAGTTTCCAAAACATACTGAAGGTATAAAATATGAGTCATGTATTTTGTTTATTATGAAGACACTTTGTGTGTAAAGTAGCAGTGTTTGATGTTTAACTGATCTAGAAAACCAGATTTCTTAAAGAAACCACTAGCACTGTGTTTGTACTCTGAGTAACATGGATTAATTTAGTGACTGGAAAGGTGATTTTGATGTGTATAATCTGCACTTTATGTTTCAATTAGCAAGACTCTATGACAAATACATGCTGTAATAGCTCCTGTACAGCTGCATAGAATAGAAATATGTCACTATCCTCTTTTTTTAGTAGATTGAAAAAATAATGCTGAAGTGAAAGGCTTTTGAAAACTGAGCAGTTCAATTAGTTTTAAAAGATAGATGAGGCTTTGATTTGGACCAAATAACAGAAGAAAATTGACTAGTGAAAGAATAAAAACTTCCTCTGTGCTATTTACTGTTACATTATTTAGTGCATCTCTGTTATCTAACTGAAGTAGTTATATGTCATTTCAGTTGTTCTTACCATAATATTATGTTCTAATGTATAAATTCAGTTTGCCCACCTCCACATAATACTGGTATTAGAGAAGAACTAACAAGTACAAATTTTTCTCACTTCTCTACTCTTATTCAGAGATGTTATCAGTAAGCTTCAGCAGAGTGCTCCACTGATATTTACTTATATAACATGAAGTGGTTAACAAATGGTTTTGTAAACACAGTATAACAGGCAGAGACTTTTACCTCAGCATTTATAAAGATCACAGCAAATAAAACATACTGGAATAAATACATAAGGCGTTTAGCCATCTATTTAAAATCTATAATCGTGGTCATTGAGGTTCAAATGGTAACTCTCCATACACATGATTAGTGGTTGCAGTGATTGTCTCTAAATGTAAAAGTACTTAAGTAACCTACAGGGATATTCTGGGAACTTTTGTTTAAAAAAAAAAAGATCATAAATCTGGAAGTGTTTTAGGCCTTTTTTAAAGGATGTATTTATCTTTAAAATAGAAATAAGAGGGTCTACAACCCTGAAAAAGCTTCAACCTCTTTACCCCTTCAGAATAGCAAGCTCTTGTCTTATCCATGTAGATAGAACTTTTTAAGCATCTGTCCATCTGCCCAGAGAAAAACCAAACCTGCACATCTACAGGATCTATCTTACCTACTGACGTCCTGAATATTCCATTTTATTTACTTTTTTTTTAGTTCTTCTTCCATGTTTTTATTTTCTGTTCTTGTTTTAAATATTTAGAAAAAAAATAAAATATAATTTTGCACCTCTGAGGAAAGAGGTTATTTTGTTATCTTTCTTATTTTTCCTTTCTCCTTGATCAATAATCCTTAAACTAGGACCTCAGGTGAAATCCTCTTTTTAACCTCTAAAGTTGCAAAGGAACTATCACATCTGAATAAATACAGCCTCTTGGGAATGTAAATACATGCTGAGTTTCTTATTATCTCTTTATTTTCCTAGCTTGACTGATTTTACTCATACATGCACAGTAGTGGGAAATGAGAAAAATTTTTCAGAGTTTATTCAACGCTTCATTCAATATACAACTTTAAGCACAAAATGACACTTAAACGTGGTTAAAATTACACACCCTATAATGCATATGACTTTTTAAAGCATTTTCTTAAAAAGTCTGTACTGGTTGTGCACGTATCCAAGACTAGATTACTCATGAATAACAATTT
The DNA here is from genome assembly GCF_000703405.1 of Apaloderma vittatum. Classification (NCBI taxonomy): domain Eukaryota; kingdom Metazoa; phylum Chordata; class Aves; order Trogoniformes; family Trogonidae; genus Apaloderma; species Apaloderma vittatum. Next base: position 229,379 of record NW_009723265.1, read on the forward strand.
CCATCATACAGCAAGACTTTCATGTCACTTAGTACATTACAAATGAAAACAGAAAGTGGAAGAAAGCTCAAAGAAGTAGTCATTCTAAGAAAACAATTCTTTTTCTTAAAGGGATTGTCCAGAAAAATTCCATCTCTGTTAACCAGTATAAAATTCTTTCAGCAAGTGTTACATTATCTTCAGTGGAACATAAATTTCAAGACAAGCATATTAATCTAAATCTGCATTTCTAGACTAAAGGCACAGGGAACCTGGGAAAGCAACCTGGCAGGGGGACCTGGAGGGGGTGATATAAAGCCACAGTTTGCTATTTTCAAAGACAAATGTTTCTGAGTGTGCTCACAGATGGTAATGTTCCCTCTCTGAACATGCTTTTAAAATACGTTTACTGTCACGACTTTAGTACAAGGCAACAAACTTTGACAGATCTTGTAACCTGTTTATAGGAATATCTTGGAAGAAGGCCATCAAATAAACAATTTTAATGACTACCACAACTTTTTGAAATTTATATTATTTACAAAATGCTTTATGTTTGCAAAATCTCATACAGAAAATTAACTTTGAAGACATGAGGGTTTAGAAGAAATATTAATCCTTCTTTCTTGTTACTTGACTCTTGAAGAAGAAACTGGACATTTGGACTCAGATTTCTCCTGTGCAATGGGAGGAATATCTTAAATTAGAATGTAAGTCTTATTTTTGTCCAGAAAGAGAAAAAGAGGAAAAATCTTTAAGAAATGATGGTCAGAGTGGACTGAATCATTTACAGACGTATGCTATAGTTTTTCAATGACCATAGAAATAGCTTAAGATGACTCCAGTTTTAAAATAGAGTCCGAAAATACATTGTTTGAATCAAGTATCTGAAACCAGAATAAGCATCCTGGAGGAAGACACTATTTGCTTTCTTTCTGTGTACGTAAAATAGAAGGTAGCTTGATGGGACATCTTGCCTATATGTGGTCAACTGCCTTAATAGAATCATAAAATCATAGAATCATAGAAACATAGGATTACAGAATCACAGAAGCATAGAATGATTTGGGTTGGAAGGGACTTCAAAGATCATCTAATTCCAACCCCTGTGCCATGGCAGGGACATCTTCCACTAGATCATGTTGCTAAAGGCTTTGTCCAGCCTGGCCTTGAACACTTGCCATGGCCTTGCACAAGTCCAGGCAAATGACATTAGTTGCTCTTCTCCTGTCAATTGATTCTGTTATTCCATCATAAAAGGCCACCACATTTGTCAGGCAGGATTTTTCCTTGGTGAAGCCTCGTGAGTTGCCACCAATCACCTCCATATTTTCCATGTGCAATAGCAATACTTTCAGACAGATCTGCTCCATGATCTTGCCAGACACAGAGGTGAGACTGACTGACCTGTAGTTGCCTAAATTTTCCTTTTTTTTCCTTTTTGAAAATGAGGGTGATGTTTCCCCTTCTTCAGTCAGTCGATGCTTTACCAGACTGCCATGACCTCTCAGATATGATGGAAAGAGGCCTAGTAACTTCATCTGCCAGTTCCCTCAAGACTTGTGGATGGATCTCATCATGTGTCATGGACTTGTACACCTTCAAGTTCTTTAAATGGTCTTGAACCTGATCTTCACTTACAGTGGGTGGATTTTCCTTCTCCCAGCTACCTTTGGCTTCTACAACTTGGACAGTGCAGCTAGAGTCTCTGCCAGTGAAGACTGAGGCAAAGAAGTAATTTACAACCTCTGCCTTCTCCATATGCTTCAAAACCAGCTCTCCTGTTCCCTTCTGGAGAGGGCCCACATCTTCCTTCATTTGAAGTCTAAGACATTTTTAAACTTTGTCATCAAGACATGATCTGTTACTTCATGCACTTGGAAAAACATAAGGTAACTACAGTATTCCTGAGAAACAAAAATTGGGTGTAAAAATTGTTTTGGCCAGTAGGTAGAATTCAAATGTTTTTAAATATTTAAATGAAGTCAATTATAACAGTCAAAAGTTTAAAACTGGTATTGCCCAATAGCAATAGAGAAACCATGAGTATCGGAGTCTCTAATATTCCCAAGTATCAAAAAGACAGAATATATCTATTGCATCTACTGAAGAAAAATTCATTCACTCCTTCTGTGTCAACAGTAAAAGCAGAGGCTGTATAAGCAATCCAGTTAAACAAACAAATGGCCCAAATTGAGCACTGACATCCCAATAAAGATCTGAAAAACCCTTAAATGGCAGACTTGTTTCTTTTGCATTGAACACATTACCACTGTTTTCAACCTTCTTTTTCTCCTTTTAGACATCATAAACAGAAATAAATAGAATCTCAATACAACAATCCCAACTGAATAAAGACTTTAATTATGTGTCTTAAGTAGCTCTTCCATCCAAACTTTGTATTTTGACTTTGTCTCTAAGACTTCAGCTCAGCTCTTCTTTGCACACACAGTTTCTCTCATGTCCTCTTAAAGGTGCTTAGGATGTCCACAATCAATGTGGACAGCACCACAGGCTGTGCAGCCATTCAAAGAGATTTAGACAGGCTGGAGGGCTGGGCTGGGAGAAATCTTATGAAGTTCCCACAGGCTGTGCAGCCATTCAAAGAGATTTAGACAGGCTGGAGGGCTGGGCAGGGAGAAATCTTATGAAGTTCAACAAGGGTAAGTGTAGAGTTTTGCACTTGGGAAAGAATAACCCCATGTGCCAGTATAGGCTGGGGACCGATCTGCTGAAAGGAAGTGTAGGGGAAAGGGACCTGGGAGTTCTGGTGGACAGCAGGATGCCCATGAGCCAGCAATGTGCCCTCGTGGCCAAGAAGGCCAATGGCATCCTGGGGTGTATTAGAAGAGGAGTAGCTAGTACGTCGAGAGAGGTCCTCCTGCCCCTCTACTCTGCCCTGGTGAGGCCACATCTGGAATATTGTGTCCAGTTTTGGGCCCCTCAGCTCAAGAGAGGCAGGGAACTGCTTGAGAGAGTCCAGCACAGAGCCACAAAGATGATGAAAGGAGTGAAACATCTCCCTTATGAGGAAAGGCTGAAGGAGCTGGGTGTCTTTAGCTTGGAGAAGAGGAGGCTGAGAGGTGGTCTCATAAATATTTTTAAATATGTCAAAGGGGAGTGTCAGGAGGATGGTGCCAGGCTCTTTTCAGTGATGTCCAATGACAGGACAAGGGACAATGGATGTAAGCTGGAACACATGAGTTTCCACAAAAAAACATTAGAAAAAACTGTGAGGGTGACAGAGCACTGGAACAGGCTGCCCAGGGAGGCTGTGGAGTCTCCTTCTCTGGAGACATTCAAAACCTGCCTGGACATGTTCCTCTGTGACCTACTGTAGGTGATCCTGCTCTGGCAGGGCAGCTGGACTTAGATGATCTTTTGAGGTCCCTTCCAATCCCTACCATTCTGTGATTCTGTGATTCTGTGAAGCGGTTGGCTTGTTCCAGTCCCCGGTATGTTAAAGTTTGGTGCTTTATTGCTTAAGTATTCCTCCATGTTATTCTCTTTCACTCTAAGTTGTCAGTAAAGTTTAGAAATAAATCCATTCATACTGAAAACCATTTATTTAATCAATAATTGACAATTTTTCATCTGAAAACAGGCGATATATATCATCTTTTTATTACTGATTTTGAATCGTCTTTTCTTTTTCTGAAATTCAATACACTTTTCTGGTCAAGAAAGGATCCATCCAGAAACTCAGTCAGACTGCTTTCTTGTAAGGAGTTGAATGACACGATATATTAATGAATAAAGTAAATAATGATCTACTCCAGAAACACAAAATATCAAAACTCAGGCTATTGATTTCAAAATAGTGTAAATAAAATAAGAATAATGTATATGGAGAAGTCTAAAAGTTAATCACAGTATTCCTATTACTCTCTGTTGGAGCTCCGTACACAAAATTTTGCTGATATCTGCGTTGAAACCGAATGTAGCATCTCTTCTCAAACATATGCATAGGATAGACATAACCTTAATAACTGTAGACTTCTGCTATGTAGATACACATATGAATTAATGATTCAGACTCCCCTAGGAATTCAAAAAAATAAATCAGGATTTCCAAGATGAACTTGACATAATATTAAATGTTTACCTCAAGAATGTTAAAAATATTGTCTGGAAAAATCATTTAATCCAGACTCATGACAAAACCAGAGTGGTGCTCATAGTGGGATCCACCCACACACTCATATACATAAAAATAGAGTAAAAAACTGAGACAAAAAAAAAGAGGATTTTTTTAAAGAAATTTATTTTTAGATGTTCATGGTTTGTCATATCAGATTTTCAGTGACTTCACTCATTTCTAAGTTCAGAAATTTAGGTGTTAGGTATTTTGAAGGTGTAGTAATTCAATTACTTCAGTTTGTGGTTCATATAGAAGCTTGGTGGATAAAGAGGTTTGGAAATCTGTAGGAGCTCATTGACATGTCTCAAGTCTCTGGAATTCCACTTCTTGCAACTCTAGCTCCAAAATTTTCATTGTTCTGAAAAGTAGCACTGTGCTTTTATCCAAGGACATGTAATTTTTTTTTTTTTTAATTTCTCAGCCACGAAGAAAAGTATGCGAAAGTTGTTTGCACAGTTTCATTACATTTATTTTCGAAGAAATATTTGTGTACACCTGAGTAATGCTTTACTTCAGAAAAACAACATCACATCTCAAAAAAGAGAATGTATGACATGGGTTACATGTCTAAGTAGCATCCTGAAGGTTCACAAATTTATTAAGCATCTATTACTTCAGTAGTATATCCATAATAATATCAACTCGTTATTGTATGACTTAGAAATCAAATATCAGTTGTCTAATTAAAAATAATTATTAGATGCAGCCCAATAAAAGTCAGATATATTGGAAATTGTGTATTCTAGTAGAGAAGTAGGTCATGTTTACTCTAGCTTTCTGTGCTTATTAAGTTATAGCATAATTTCATATATGTAAATTTTATAACATAAAATAAATTTTACATGTGCATTTTGACTTCAGCAGTAGTTGTTAGTATTATGATGTACTGTAATGTTAAATGTAATGCAATATTTCCTTTCCTTCCTGTGAATAACCTAAAGTCAGAGAAACATTAAAATACATTGTTCTAAATGACTAAAATAAATTGAGTGAAAAATTTTCACTTTTGTATGTCAAGGATACACTAATAAAACCACATTGTGTTTGTTTATCATGCATGCATCATTATGTGGCAAAATTAATCCTTTGTTCATGCAAATAAATTTACATCAAAAACAAATAATGAAGATTTTTTCTGTCATCTCAGATGCACTGAAAGTATTATTATCAAAATCAGATTGAATAGATCTGATGGAGATAGAACTCAAGGATTGTGATTAGTGGTGCAGTCTAATTGGGGGTCTGTAACAAGTGGTATTCTCCAGGAGTCAATACTGGGTTTCTTCCTGTTCAACATCATCAATGACCTGGATGAAGAGATAAAGTGCACCTTCATCAAGTTTGCTGCTGATGCAAAACTGGGAGGAGTGACTGACACACCAGAAGGCTGTGGTGCCGTACAGTGTGACCTGGACAAACTGGAGAGTTAGGTAGAGAGAAAGCTTATGAAATTCAATAAGGGCAAGTGTAGGGTACTGCATCTAGGGAGGAATAAATCCATTTAACAGTACAGGTTAGAGGCTGATCTGCTGGAAAGCAGCTCTGATGAAAACGACCTGGGAATTCTGGCAGACAACAGGATGACCACAAGCCAGCAATGTGCCCTCATTGCCAAGGAGGTCAATGGCATTCTGGGGGTGCATCAAGAGGAGAGTCGCAAGCAGGTCACAAGTGATCCCATCCAAAGTTTCAGTAAGGGAAGTGTCTGTTTTTGTAGGAAGACCAATTTCCATCTGATTTTCAGGAGGCATAAACCTTAGCTTATGATAACTGCTTATCTTTTAGGTACCTGATGTTAGGATAAATTAAGCCAAGGATAACTGTGACCTGTTTTGAACAAAACATTGGAGTTAAGTAGTTATATCTTGAACTCATGTCACTACCTAACTACTTCTTACTTCTAACTTCAAGTTACTCCCTCATCAAGGAGAGTGTCCATATTATTTCGGAAGAACAGTAGTCAGCCTTACACTGGATCCAAGTTTAGGTGGCTTCCCATCAGATTAATTGCCCATGCAAGATTATACTGATGTTTTTTTAATGAATCCTCATCCATAAATCACAGTCCAGCTGTTTTTCACAGTAGGATGCCATATTACTGAAGAGCTATTACCCGTCTGGCACCTGCCCTCGTCACTTTACATCTTACAAAGTCATTTTGATTACAGTTACTTTCATTTATTTTGAAGTACTTTACATGAAGAAAAGATGTACAGATGACCACAAAGTTCTCCAGAATATTCAACTCAAGTCTAGTCATATTATGTAGGTTAGAGAAATATATATATGTAAAACTCTTTGTAAATACTCAAAAATCCTTGCTATATCCCAGTAAATAGTAAAACAGAACACAAAATGTTAACACAGAAATTATTTAAAGATTTCATTAATATAAGCTTTCATATATTGCCAATAATTGATAATCGGCTGTTTCACCTGGCTGTGATTTTTTATATCAACTTGAACAACTTGCAATCTTAATTTTTAAAGTGCATGTCTACAACAAAATAAAGATTATTTTTCTAACTTCTCTTCATATTTATAGTTTACATGGAAGATAGAAGAATCTGGAGTCTTCTGAACCATAACATTACCTTTATAGTTCATCACATGGTTGTTTATGTGCACACATGAAGGACCAAAATTATCCCACCTAATATTATGAAGCTTTCAATTACTGTGTAGTCAGTAGACAGAGTCACACAGCATCTCTAATTGATCTAGAGATTGGGGACATCAAATAGCCCTTTGGATTTTTATCACCTAGAAAAGAAATGTGGTGTGACCAGCAGGAGGAGGGAGGTGATCATGCCCCTGTACTCGGCACTCGTGAGACCTCACCTCGAGTACTGTGTCCAGTTTTGGTCACCACACTACAAGAAGGACATGGAGGTGCTGGAGCGGGTGCAGAGAAGGGCAACAAGGCTTGTGAGAGGTCTGGAAAACATGCCCTATGAAGAGTGGCTGAGGGAGCTGGGTTTGTTTAGTCTGGAGAAGAGGAGGCTGAGAGGAGACCTTATTGCCCTCTACAACTACCTAAAAGGAGGCTGTAGTGAGGCTGGTGCTGGTCTCTTCTCTCTAATTACTAATGACAGGACAAGGGGAAATGGCCTCAAGTTGCGTCAGGGTAAGTTTAGATTGGATATTCGGGGGAAGTTCTTTACTGAATGAGTGGTGAGGCACTGGAACAGGCTGCCCCAGGAGGTGGTGGAGTCACCAACCCTGGAGGTGTTTAAAAAAAAAGTAGATCTAGCACTTGAGGCTATGGTGTAATGGTTAGGTATGCTGGGATGAAGGTTGGACTAGATGATCTTCAGAGGTCCCTTCCAACCCCTAACATTCTGTGATTCTGTGATTCTGTGAATTTTCACTTGATGCTCAACGAGACATAAAAAGAACCCTGAGCCTAAATGTCTGTAGACCTGCATCTAGGTTGCATGTGAGATTTACTCTCCTAACCCAGGCAGATCAGATCAGAACAGTAGTTGTTTGGATCCCTTCCTGAGTGGGCATGAAGATTTCCTTACAGGAAAACTTACAGAGCAGAAGGAGAAAACTGCACACTGGATGTTAATGTATAGTAGGTTTGAAATGTCCTGGCAGCACAGGACACTCACACCAAAGAAACGCATGAGTGAATTGGCTGTAAAGCCTTATGTTATCTGATAATAACTTATATATTCATTTTTCCACACAAACATGAATGGATAGCATGTTTTGTTTGTTATTTTTTTCTGTAAGCTCTTGAAAATAAACAAGCTTTTGAGAAATTATGTGCACAACACAGTCCACAATATGAATTCCAGAAGAATGTTGAATTTCTTACAGCTCATTTTCATACAGCCCGTATCTGCAGTCCTGGCTGACTGGGCAGATCTCAGCTAAAGTCAGCCAATACAACACCCACCTGTAAGAAGGGATGGAAGGATGATCCAGGAAATTACAGGCCTGTCAGTTTGACTTCAGTTCCAGAGAAGCTGTTGGAGCAGATCATCCTGAGTTCTATTATGCAACATATGCAGGACAACCAAGTGACCTGGCCCAGTCAGAACGGGTTAAAGAAGGGCAGGTCCTGTTTAACAAACCTGGTCTCCTTCTATGACAGAGTGGCCCACTTTCTGGATGAAGAAAAGGCTGTGTATGTTTTCTACCTCGACTTTAGTAAGGCGTTTGGCACTGTTGCCCACAGCATTCTCCTAGAGAAATTGACTGCTCTTGGCTTGGATGGGCATATACTTTGCTGGGTGAAAAACTAGTTGGATGGCCAAGTCCAAAGAGTAGTGATCAACAAAGTTAAATCCAGTTGGTGGCCGGTTACAAGTAGTGCCCCTCAGGGAGCAGTACTGGGTGCAGTCCTGTTTAAAATTTTCATCAATGATCTGGAAGAGAGGATAGAGTGTACTTTAGAAAGTTTGCAGATGACACTAAGCTAGATAGAAGTGTTGATCTGCTTGAGAGTAGGGAGCCTCTGCAGAGGGATCTAGACAGGCTGGATCGCTGGGCCAAGGCCCATCATATGATTTTCAATAAGGCCAAATGCTGGGTGCTGCACTTAAGCCACAAGCCCCAGCAGTGCTGCAGGCTTGGGGAGGAGTGGCTGGAGAGCTGTCAGGCAGAGAGGCACCTAGAGGTGTTGATAGGCAGCCGACTGAACATGAGCCAGCAGTGTGCCCAGGTGGCCAAGAAGAAAATGACATCCTAGCCTGTATCAGGAATAATGTCAGCAGCAGTAGGGAGGCAATCATTCCCCCGTACTCAGCTTTGGTGAGGCCTCATCTCGAGTGCTTTATCCAGTTTTCGGCCCCTCACTACAAGAGGGACATTGAGGTGCTGGGGAGGACACAGAGGGCACTACCAAGCTGGTAAATGATTTGGAACATGTGTCATACAAGGAACAGCTGAGGGATCTGGGGCTGTTTAGCCTGGAGGGGAGGAGATTGAGGGGAGACCTTATTGATCTCTACAACTACTTGAAAGGAGGTGGGGATTCATCTGTTCTCCCTAGTGGCAAGTGATACAACAAGGGGAAATGACCTTAAGTTGCACCACAGGAGGTTCAGGTTGTATATTAGGAAGAATTTCTTTACTGAGTGGTTTGTCAGGCATTGGGACAGCCTACCCAGGGAGGTAGAGGTGTTAAAGAGACAGGTAGATGTTGCATTGAGGGACATGGTTTGTAGGGCTAGGAAAAGCATGGACTTGATGATCTTGAATATCTCTTCCAGCCAAAAATGTTCTACGATTCTATGATTAATAAATATCACAGAATCAGAGAATGGCCTAGGCTGGAAGGGACCTTAGAGATCATTTAACCTGATATCGCTGTCATGGTCAGGGACACCTCTCGACTAGATCAGACATCCAGTGGAATCATCTCATCAGTGGTGTTTTGTTTAACTTCGCAGTGAACAGGAAATTGCAGGAGGACTTTTATTATTGTTTTATGTAATTTAAACAATGACACTAACTCATTTGTCAGTGTTATTTTCTTACAGTTTAGAAAGAAAATAATTTGACCTACAATACAGGTTCTCTTGATATTTTGTCAAATTTATTTTATGCCAGCAGCAGTCACTGATTTTAATTGAATGGAAACAATAGCTCTCATCTTCTGTGTCACATTGCTGGATTTTGAATCATTGAACTTCAATCTGGTTTCACTGGGACCTGCCAAGTGTGGCTTACGCCAACCTCTGAGTCTCCTTGCTATACTCCTTTCCAGGGCAGCATTGTTTGCCTTTTGTCTGCTCTCTGATTAAATTGACACCATTTTACCTTTTGTGACTCCTGTGTCATTTTCTGTTGACAGCATCTAGTAATAGTAACAGAGCAGTGTCCTTGTGGAAGGGACAGAAACCATTGATTGGTTGGGTGTATTAATGCAGACCATTTAAAAGTCAGGCAGACATGGCTTTGTACTAACTGGCAGCTGAATGGGGGCTAGTGTGAGATGTTATTAACCACAGATAGCAGTCAGCACCTTCTATTCACTAGCAATGTCACTTTGTACCATCTGAGGAACAGTTGGTAGAGAAATTTGTTAAAGCAATTCTTCCCCTCCCTGCACACATATTGGACTGAAACTATTTAAGGCAGAAAAGTGGAAATAGTGTTCTGATTAGACTGATGTTTGTAGGATGTTCATCTAATTTGCAGGGAGCTGAACATTTAATTCAATCTAACTGCACTTCACAGCTAAAATCTCTTTAGGACAACAAGATAGGCTCTGATGTCATGAGAGGTTAAATGTTTACCATCAATAGGGAATTTATAATTGCCTTTTTAGAAATGGATGATTAAAAGTTGTTACAAGAAGCACCTGACTATATAAGTCTTATTCATAAAACACAAGGGAGACATAATAATTATGTCAAATCCTTCCACTATTATTTTTTTAAGCAGGACAGAAAAATGAAAATACCAAGGCCTTAAAATTATGAAATTTACAAAACATCTGCATTTACAAAATTTACAAAATTTACAAAATTTACGAAAAAAATTACAAAAATCTACAAAAATTTACAAAACATCTGAGAAGTGCAGAGTGGTATTTGTGCAAGCTTATATGCTGAACACAAAGCACTTATTCAGCCTCACTTCTGTTCAGCAGTGAAATCAGATTTGGTTTTGTCATATTTTCAAGATTTATATACAAATTTCAGTGCTTTTTTTCTAGATTAAGAATTTTATCAATATTTAAAGTAAAAACTACAATGGGAACTTTGTCTTCCTTTTCCTCAGTTTACATTATAATAAAAAACAGAAAGTAATCAATGTAATTTGAATTTTCATCAACATTCTGAAAATGTTACTGTCCTCATATTTTCCTTGGAAACTGAACATTTCATCCTGATTCTAAGTCATCGTGTGGATAAATTAAAATGCTGATAGCAGGTCAACATTTCCAAAAAAAGTTGCATTGTATAGTAGGGTATACTAGCTCATACACAATGCCACATCAAAATAACTGGCTTCCATACCACTGCTGTCTCACATCCAGCCACCTATAAGCACTACTGGGATAAATTCACCCATTTAAATATTTCCTAATTATTGCAAGATATTGTAGAAGCTGAAGGGAAGTTCAAATCCCCACTGATTCTTGTAATGCAAGTAGGACCCACATATATATAGATAGAATCTATAAATAAGTACTGTCATAGGACTAAGCCAAATGTGTTGTATGTTGAGGATAATTAAAATGCCACTTGCTGTGACATTACATATGTACTATTCCATAAACTCAGGAGAATCATATTTATTTTACTGAGTCCTTTTGTTTACAACAGTTATTGTTTTGTTCCACTGTGCCACAGTGTTGCCTACTTTGGTTATTATTCACTACTTATTGTTTTCAGAAAGGTATTTCCCATTATGAACAGTATGAAATATTTCCATTCTTTTTAGTTTTTTTTTATATAACAAATATTGAGAGGTTTTATATGTAGTATAGGAAAAAAATAAAAAAGGAATATTATGTCATTTGTATTCATATTCACCATAATAAGATTAATTCCAGTTTTGACAGAACGTTTTGCCCTTTAGCAGAAAAATACATAGCAATATACTATAATTCTGTGTACATGACCACAGACTATTACTAGAGCACTATTACAGAGGAGCTCTTCAGCTGAGAAGCAGCATGTCAAGAGTGGGGATTCTCAAATGAAAATTCAGTGATGTGTACATTGTCTCCACATATGTGCCAAAAAATAAGTGTTCAGAGCATCATTTTAAGTAAAATACATCCTTCATTAGGCCTTTGCATGTTGACATTTTTTGCTGCTGTATTTGAAGTACCCTATTAGATATCCCTGCAATAATAAGGATATTGCGACATTTTTGAATGCTTGGGTGACATAGACAAAATAGCATCTGGTTGCAATCATAGCTGATATAGATATATCAAACCAGTTCATGATGGATTTTTTTGTTGTTCTGTCTCCATCTTGGGGAAACCAGTGATGCCTATGACACTCAGAGGTTGCAGTAATTAAACTCTCAGTCCATCTGTGCAACAAAAAAAAAATCATTGTATTTTCAAGAATAGAATGTTTTCAGTATTTATATATTTTTATTTTGTCTTGTTAAGGGACACATTATCCTATGTAACTTTCAAGAACAGTTTCTATTAAAATTTCCTTCTGAATGTTTTGCTGAAGCAAAGGCAGCAACTACCTACAGTATTTAAAGGTCAACTCAGTTTTTTTCCTTAACACGACCTATGTGAACACTGCAAGTTGCTTCTTTTGTAAGAGTTAGTGACAGTACTAGAACATAAAGTAGGGCAGAAGGCTTATTTTTTTCTTTTCTTCTCTGGCATTAAATATTCTATCAAATGTGTAGTCAGTGAAACTACACTAGGGCTAGAGGCCAAAGAATTGTAAGGACAGAAAAAGACATAGGAAAAAAGAAGTTTACTGATTCAGTAGATAGCCACATTTCACATTTTGTGTGAGAAATCGTGTCAGGGAAGCTGTATTACTGATTTTAACAGCTGAAGGAAAAGATATTTTGCCATCAAAGAGCTCACAAGTTGGCAGGTTATATATAAAGTCCTCAGAATGATAAAAGATTCTGGACCTCAGATAGGAGTGTATGTATCCAAAACACCTTTCAATGAGCCTTTAAAGGAAAAAAAAATATACATAAATCAAGACTTGAAAATTACTCTAAAAGTAGCACTAGAAAGTAGCGCTGACTAGAGAATGACAATTCTACTTTTCAAGAATTTTTGAAGTCTCAGTGTACATTTAATCCCATGTTTGGAAAAAAACAAACAAAACTACCACCACTACCCAGAAAAACACTCCCAAACCAAACCTCTCCAAACGCCAAACAAACTAAAAATACAGTTTTCTGGCAGAAAATAAAGTGCATATAATTGTGACATCAATATTCAATACTATTAATATAAGATGCTATGCTATAAAACATCTGCCTGAGCTTCCTGTCTACATAGCTGAGTTCAAGGCCTTATACCATCTCATTCAGCTATGCTGTCACCATTCCAGGTCAATTTGAGTCATGCAGAGTACTAAGGTAATGCTAGTTTTCATCATTATTGTCTAGTGTCTTAAAAAGAAAAATCTAAGTTCCCTGTTCTTGTCAAAACCACAAGCTTTCTGCTGAATATTTCTGCTTCAAAAGTATGTTTCACCAAATATGTTCTAAATTCTTCCATTCATAAGGGAATAATCAAATACGAGGTAGTTTGTGGTTTTTTCTGTAGTAAATCATATTTAAAAAAAAAAAAAACAACAAAAAAGTTTCTTATGTTAGAGGAAGAAAATAATTTTTCATGAGAAAATTAGAAATAGTTGGAAAGCACCAGAATTGTTTTGATAAGCAAAGAAGTGATGGGCAGGTAACTTTCAAAAAACCAGAGATAAAATTATTTTATCAATTCTAAATTCTTTGTCAATAAGGTAATACATACCTGATGTTTGTAAACTTATTATTTGATAATCATAACTGTGAATTGTGCCTATGATTTTTTTTTAATATCATCTATAAAGTTAAGATGCTTATAACAGTTTTTCTGGTATGTTGTATTGCACTAAATCAATAGAACCTGGAAGGAAACAAAAAAACCCCAACAAATGAAAGCCAGTTACAATTTGCTCCTCAGGATACTTTGGATTTATAAAATTGTATCACAGCTTGCCAAGACGCTAAGTTAAAAATCAGCACAGACAAAAAAAGGAATTGAGGAATGCAAAATCAGGTTTAAGCTTCCTATGGGTATTCACAGAAATATAAGCTGACACTTTGTAAAAGGCCACTGTACTTCATGAAACCTTATGTCTAGAAGGGACCCCAAATGATAAAGTATTCCATCAAGTAGATATAGTCACTACTGACATGTTTGTCTGCCTTTCAGTTAAAGAGTTCTAATTATTAAGGTTCCTAAATCCTTGCAATAATCATTCCAGGAATTAGCATTTAATTATAATTTTTTTCCTACTCTCCAGTCTTTCTTGGTGCAATTAAACTTCACTACTTCTTGGCTTGTGCTGCTCGGAATAAAAAATGGGAAATTATTGTGTTCTTTCTTACAGATACATTTTTATGCATATGCAGCTGCTTACTGCATTTATTTCTTAGCCTTTTTCTATTTTGAAACTACTCATACTGTGCTCATACTGTTCATTCAGTGTTTCCTCACTTGATCCTGTAGAAAAATATTTGATTTTTAATTCTTCTTTTAACTATGTCTTGGCTATTCCCAGTTGCCCAGATATTTCTAGAAATATGGTTTCCAAAACTGGACGTAGTATTCCTACTGAGATTGTACACTGCTTAGCAGAATAGAGAGCAGAATAGAGAGGCAGAGCTCTGGAATGGTCCAGCTGGCACAGGCCACTCCTGAGCACAGCTGGGGAATTATAACTTTGCTGAGGCTATCTCCGGTAGAGAATTTGGATGTATCCACAGTTTTGGAAGTTCAGATTGCAAGGTGCACATAAGCTATAAGGTGCTAGTCAGCATCAGTGCCAGGAAATATTCCTGGATGGGTTGACTTTGCTGGTGTAGATACAGACTCAGTTTCCCACTGAAACAGAGTCCCTGTATTATATCAGATCCATGGCTAAGTGTTGTATACTGATTATGTGACCATCTCGTTAATGAAAACCAGAGCATTATCTAGCTCATTTTAATTAGCAGTTATTACTTTATTTCATGTCTTCATTTTTATCTTCATTTTTTTAGTGAAAAGCAAACAATTTAAAGACGGTAATCACTCTTAACACTTGATTTTTTCCTCCACAAGAGGACACAACTTCTGGGAAGTCTTTCATACAAATTTCTGTTTCTCTTAAAGTCTACCTTCTTGTTTCAATTCTATTGCATTCCTCTTTTGTATTTTGAAGATTATGAACATAATATTTCATATTTAGTCGTCCTAGTTAAGTCCCACCTCAATATTCCCAATCAGTTCTTCTATATTAATTAGAATAAAATAAATTAATTAGAATAACATCCTCAATATATTTTCTATGCCTTCTATTGTACAATTCAATTGTTATTAATGCCTTCCAAGAATTTGTGAATCTGTATGGCCAGGGGATTCATCTTATCCAGCTGTTGAAATAAACAACGTAGACGAAGAAATCTGTGTCATTGAAAGATTCAGTTATAGTCAGCTGAGAAACTGAAGTGCTTGGAATATACCATTCGCCAGTGAGGGACGCTGTTATTCACCAATCAGGCCAATTAATTGAGGAAATAATTTTGGTTTAGGGAATAGTTTTGATCTGTTCACCAGATGGATCTAAAAGAACTAGAGCTGCTCTCATCGCAGAATGTGTGAAATTACTTCTGACTAAATAAATAACTGTAGACTACTAATTATAAAGCAGTGAAACAATTCAGGGTTTTCAACCTACTATAGTATACAACAACTTTAATTTACCTGATTTCCTAGTAGGTGTTAGTGTACAGAGACACAAATCATAACTAATTTATCTCAGATTTATACATTCACATAAAATTTTAAAACTGGTGGTGACTGAAATTGTTTTTCTGATTCTGTCCTATGTTACACTTGAAAATTAACTCATTCTATTTGGAAATGGTTTACAAGGTTTGTAAAGAGCTGAGCATTTCTATTGTGTTAAAAGTCTACATTGGGAAAAGTGTGCCTCACTTTCACTGGAGAAAATGCCAACTGTGAAAGCAGGTAAAATGAGCAATTAACCAAGGGGCTTAGGCTTTTATTTTCGACTATTTGTCAGTGAAATTATCACCCACAGCCTTCTCTTTGGGTGCATGTGTTGCACAGGATATCTTTCAAGGCTCCTCAAATTCTGCTACTAACATATCATGGGAATCGTATTTTTCATTTGCTTATTCTTTTCCTCTCCTGACCAATCCAGTAAAAGTTCTTTACATGATTACAAAATATGTTATATGCTGGGATTAGAATTCTAGAATGGTATGAGAACAACGTGTTTCTGCAGCCTGCAGTTGCAGAGAGCTTATTTTAATAGGATCAGAAATTTTGTGTATTCAGTAACTTCTACAGATTTCCTTTCAATGGTAGTGTATCTACACTCCTCAGATTTTCTACATTTGCTTTATATACTTTTTTTTAAAAGAATGTTACCCACTCTTACCATGTTCTGCTATATGAGATACTCTTCTAAAATAAAATGGTTTAGTAGCTAAATATCATTCCATTATTTCAAGTTTCACAACAGTCTAATAAGTGCTGGCATTTTTATAGGCTGGCATTTTTAATGGTAAGCTAAAACAGGCACCAATAACTGGACTGGTGGGAATGAAATAATAACACTACTGGATTTTTTACTCATTGCATGTCCTGGTTTTAGCTAAATAGAACCAATTCTCTTCAGTGATTTTACTTCTCAGTTCAGTGTCTCTAAGAGAATGCACTTTCTGAAATTAACAGTATGCTTTTGCAGATAATGTCTGCTACTAGAAGTGATAATGCCTGATGTTTTTAGTTACTGCCAGGGATTGGTGTGCAGAAAGGCTCTTTCTTATACTTGCTCCTGTAGTGACCAAGGTAGCTGTTAAATCTTGTGTAACACTTTAGGCATGTCAAGAAGTAAAAGGAGTCACAAGGAAATAGAAGGTTGCACCTCCAGTGAGGAACAGATAGGACAGGTTACCAACAAGAGTATTCCTTTCCATATATGTCATATTCGGTATAAAGCTGAGGGATCACTGGCATTGTCTTCCTCTTCAATGACCAGTGTCTGAGGAGGACTCCATCTGTTCTTCTGCCTTTGATCCCAATCCTGAGTTCCTGAATCCAGCTCCTGTATCCAGTTTTCCTAAGCTTGGGCCTTCCTTGGTGCCTCCTGCTCTGCAGCATCAGTGGTGATTGCTATTGGGAGGAGTTGGATTTCATATCATTTTTGCATGTATTTATATATATTTCATTGTTTTTGTTGTTTTCCTCATTAGTATTATTATTGCTTTATTAAAGTTGTTTTAGTTTTTTTCCCAATTCAAAATTCTCTGTACATTATTCCCTTTCCCTTCACCTTTGGGAAGGGAGAGGGGTCTAGAGAGCATCTGTCACTCATTTAGCAGCCAGCCCAGCCCTAATCCTTGACATCATATTATTAAAAGACTAGAAGAAAGAGTAGGTCACTAGTAATACATAGGCAGATATCTCCTTGACATCAAAGAACTAATGACCCAAGGATAATAAAAAGTGATGATAATAACTGAGTCTTAAAGGAATCATTTCCAAAAGTTTTAAATCTTGCCAGGTATTTTTTTTCCTATGAAATATTAAAGTTACTCTATAAACACAAAAGGTCAATAGTAGACCTAAAAGAGAAAAAGTCAAAATAGGATTCTTTGGATAAGACTAATTGTAGAAATCACTGAATGAAATTCCGTGGGCTGTGTATACAAGAAATGTTCCTAATCTACAGAAGTAGATGTTATTGCCTTTTAGAGAACACAATGTAGCTTCCTGAAAATATTTTTTGTTCCACAGTTTAGTTTTGAGGTGACAGTGAAAGTTTTTTCTCTTCAGGCCTTAAGAAAGATATTGACACTTTTCTTGTTATACCTTTTGTATTTGGGTATACCATTAAAAAAGCAAAAGAAAAGCAGCATGTGAATTCATGTATGGGACTGCTGATTGGGCCACCCTGCTTCATCATTGTGGTGGGGTGACCTTGGCCAGCTGCCAGACATCCACCCACCTGCTCTCTCACTTCTCGCCTCCTCAACACGACAAGGAGAGAAAATAAGATGAAAAATCCCATAGGTCGAGATAAAGAAAGGCAAATCACTTACCAGTTACTGTAACAGGCAAACCAGACTCGACTCAGGGAATATTAATTTAATTTACTGCTAATTTAAAACAGAGTAGGATGATGAGAAACAAAGACTAAACCACCTTCTCCAATGCACACTTTCTTCCCAGTTTCAGATTCACTCCATTGTTCCAGAATCTTCTACTTCCGCCTCCTGAACTGCATAGGGAAGATGGGAAATGGTTTTTTTTTTCCCCTACACTTTCTCTCTGTTGTTCCTCCTTCCTCACAATTTTTGCTTACTCCATCATGGATCATTCCCATAGTCTGTGGCTTTCATCAAGGTATATTCATCTCCGTTGGCTGCATCGTGGATACCTGATCCTCCATGGTTCTTCATTGACTTTTGGGGATTCTTCACTCCACTGCCTAGCCCACCTACTCCCTCCTTTCCCTCATGTTTCACCTCCCACCTTGATGTCTGCAAGATTGATTCTCACTTTTTTACTTCTCTCTGCCTGTGCAGTATTTGTAATCTTTCCTAAATATGTTATCACTGAGATGTCATCATCTTGTCCAAGGATTGCAGCCGTGCCCTGTGGTGAGTCAGCTGGAGCTGGCTGGAACCCTTTGTGTCCAGCATGGGGCAGCCCTGGTGTGCCCTCACAGAGGTGACCCTACAGTCCCTGCTGCCATAAGTTGGGCACCTACAGCTAATAGAACCATTAACATCTTCCCTGACTTTTTCTGACTGTTCTAAATAAATATTTTTTTCTAGAATTACTTAACTGTAATGAGGGAGGAGACTGGCGATGCTATTAGAAAAGAAATTACATTCCTCAGTCTTCTTATATTTAGCAGTGTTGTCAAATACTACTCATGCAGTGTCATGACTTCTTTCATTTTCTTCTTACAGCCAATAGTGGGAGGTGATACAGATCAATAGCATGTTTTCTGTAGTCCTTTTACACCACCTTCACATTTAAACAAACCGAATAAATGGAAATAAAGGACTGTAATGGACTGTCTAACAGAGGAATATAGTGCCTCAGTTCATCCTGAAGCACTGTCATAATTTGAAATGCAAGTCAATATAAACAGGTAATAGTGCTTGTATCTCAGAAGTTCCACTAAATGTTTCATACATTTTAGAAACGAATGTCTGCAAGTCTTGTAATATTGCAGTTTGAAGATAACTGGACTTCTAGTAAAACTAACTGCAACCTGCTTCTCTGTATAGGGAAAAAGAGTCCCAAACCATACAAATTTAGATAAATTAATCTAGAGATTGAATGTCCCCAGCAAAATAAGAGGTTTATTTTCTCTTACCAAATGAGTCTGAAACTTTTCACAGTAATTTATTTTTCTCTTTTTATTCTTTTTCTTTTTTTCTTTTTCCTTGGGTGATGTAAACAGCATTATCATAGTTTTGTAGAAAGTATTTCATTTGTTCAAGTACTAATTTTGAGGTGAATGTCTCCCTATGGGACACAACTCAATTATGCAGTTTTACTTGTAATTCCTACAAACTGTTCTATATTTCACTTGAAGTTATTAAGTTCCTGTTTCAATATACCTGAAAGCTAGAAATATGCTTTACTTCTTTTGCCTAAGTACATAGTTTATTCCCAAGTGTGTTTTTTTGTTTTTTTTTAATGTGCATTTTTATTTTATACCAGGATTTGGAACACATTAGACTCTAACATATGCCATTGGATGTGATAATTCCACTAGGAGATTCCGTACTGGCAGCCAGTGGAAATATAGTTGGACTACAAGTTGCTAGTATGGCTAAAGCACTACAATAATATGGCAGAAGACCATGAAAAGCTACAAGATGCGAATCAGCTCACTATCCTAGAATAGACACTGTTTCTCAACACGTTGTTCTTGGTCAAGGAATTTGAAATACTTCTGGCAGAAAAGGCTGTCGTCAGTACTGCCATCATCATCATCATGGAGTCACATCATCATGGAGTTACATCATCATGTAATACTTTTCTGCCAGCCTTCTAGCATGTGAACACTGCCTTGGAATCTGCAGGATTTTGTATTTTAACTATGAAAATCCATAAAATAAAATTGTCTTGAGCTGAATCACTGTCCTGGGTTTTAGCTAAAACCCAGTCCT
>NW_009723266.1:0-16605 GCF_000703405.1 Apaloderma vittatum
TGAGCTGGAAAGTAAAAATCACTCAACAGAACTGGGTTTTTTAGCTCAAACCGGGACACACGGTTATGTAGGGTAGTACAGAGGCTGAGGGCTTACGTGCCTCCAGAAACTGGCCTGAGAAGAAAATCCTCCCCAGCAATACTAAGACAACAACTCCCTCTCAGGATCCCCTGAGCCACAGATGAACTGCAGAGGGAAAGGGTTTGCTGCGTGCCCAGTACTGACCCCCTGAGCGGCTTTGAGCTGTAGGTCATCCTGAAGAGAGCACTGGCCCAGAGCCAGCGGTGATGGAAGAAGAAGGAGCCTGTGTGGCCATGGGCCAGCTGAGGGACATGAGCTGTGAGACCAGTCTGGGTGGGCCACCTCCTCTTCCAGCTGATGGAGGAGTTCAAGGCAGCATTTGAGAGGGAGGTCTCTCAAAATCACCTGCACACTGGGGTAAGATTGCTTTGGAGAGCAAGTGGATCATGCTCTTTTCTGTGATCAGGTGGCCACTGCCCAGCATGCAGCAGGGTGTGATGCCTGGACATGCAGTACGGACTGGAAGAAGAAAAGCATGCAATCCATGAGGGTGCAGCCCTGGGCCAGGTCAACAGAGAGGTGAGGCATCTCCATCCTCCAACAACAGCTGGCTAGACAAAGCCACAGCCAGCCTGCCCTGGTGTTGGGGATAGTCCTTCTCATGGGAGGCTGGACTGGACACCTCCAGGGGTTCCCATTACAGCACTGCTGAGGTTCCGTGTCCTGCCCATTTGAGTAGGGCATGGTCTCACAGGGCTGGGTGAGGTGAAGAACAGGGGGCTCAACTAATGCAGGCTCGCAAAGCTCCTCCGTCAGCTGAGAGAGCACTTGTTCTGAGTGATCTCAGGCTGTTTTCAGGATGTTTCCTACCAGCTGTGCCCCAGCCGCAATAGGACCATACCTGGGTGCATCCTGCAGTACCCGACTCGGTACCCAAGGTTTGTTATTGCCAGACTGCAGAGACAATGCCTCATGCGTGAACCTGCTTCTTACCCAGAGGACACTCCAGCCCTCAAACAGTAGCTGGATGTTTTCCAAAATGTTTCTCCATCCCAGATGTCTCTAGAGCTGACAACTTGGATAACTCAAAGTGTATTGTAACCACGCCATGTTAAATAATGCAACATATGGACGGGATGGAAGTTAATATTTAAAAGGTTTGAGTTATGCACTAGTTCCTAATTGCTTTCTCGTCTGTGACATGTCCTCTAACCCTCTTCAGCTCCATGCTACTCAGACGCTATTGTTTTATGGGGATTTCTTAGAGATACTAGTACTTTCATGATTTCCCCCCACCCCCAATAAATAATTGCTGTTGATTTCTTTCTGCATTAAAAATAACATTATTCCACAATTTTTCAGCCAAGCCCACATAGTGTCTTGCTTTCTTACGAGGGGACAGTCATTGAGTTCAATTACGGACGAGAACAACATTACTCCTGTTTAGCACCATGAAATTTCTAATAAATGTCTGTGTTGCCTAGGATTTTCATAGGCTTTCATCATGCACCCCAATTTTCACTGGTCACTTGGACCTCAGGAGCTGTCGGGTGCAGGGCAGCGCAGTGCAGCGCGTCACTTGGTGGAGGGCTTGTGCAAAGTGGGACAGTGCCAGCCTGCTCAGACCAGCAGCTCTGCACATCCACCCTCAGGGCCTTGCAAGCTCCTGAGGGAGGTGTTGGGATGACAAGAGGGGGGTCTGAGAGCTGCTCCTTGGGCATAAGCAACCAGGAGGAGGGGAACTAACTGGCAGCACAGTTTGATCAGCTCAGCCATGTCCCTGCATGAGCAGGGTCAGTTGCTGCATCTGCTTCCACCTCTTGGTGGGAAAACTGTGCTCTGAGAGTGGTCACCTAGTGTCAGAGCTGAAGGGTACATGGAAAGGGGAGGACCTGGATGGATTTGTACTTCATCCACTCCTGTCAATAACCAGGAGTACTGTGGAAGGTGCAATACGGTGCAGGCAGAAATTTGGAAAAGACATTAGGTTAGGGAAAACTGTAAAGACAAGATTTAAATTCAAGCTTACCTGGACAAGCTGGAGATCTATCTGAAAGTGATAGGATGCTCTTTAGTAAAGATCCTGCCCACTGATCCTGGCGCTGTCTGGGCAGTAACATGACGGAAAGCATAGATTTATTGTGAACCTCAAGGTGAAGGTAAAACGGATAAATCATGCTGCTGTGGAAATGGCAGGCACAAAATCACCTTCCTTTGCAGCCAGGAGGTGAATCCAGAAGCACCCATCAATCAACACAGGCTGCCCAGGGAAGGTTTGAGGTGCCACCCCCGGAGGTGTTTAAGAGATGGGTGGGTGTTGTGCTGAGAGACAGGGGTTGGTGGTGTTGACAGGGCTCAGAAAAGGTTGGACTGAATGATCTCTTCCAACTGAAACTCTTCTCTGATTCCATGGTTCTATCATTCTAATCCCTGTATGCACAAGGGCACAGCCTGGGGAGACCCTCAGCACGCCTGGAGCCCCCGTGGCTCTAGGGTGAGGGCCATGGGCGGTCTGTGTCTCTGGCGTTGTGCTGGTGACGGGGAAAGGCTGGGGATGGTTGGTTGGATCCAGCAAGTCCTCACCGAGTTAACTAATGCTAGTCACAGCTCCTGGGCTAAGGACCCAAGTAAACTTTCCCTTAGAAGCCCTCTTCATGACACATCCCAACACCTCTTAAACCAGGCCAGAGCCTGCTGTGGGCAAGGCCCCGTTTCAGGTGTGCTGACAGCAGTTCTCTGAGCTTTGCAGGCCGTGCAACACTTCCCTTTGTTTCACTCTAATAGTAATATCTGGTTTACTTTAACATCCATCTACGGAGTCTGAGAAATAAGGACTTCTGAGGCAAGGCAAAGGTGCCGTGGGCGGGCAGGTCGCAGGCTGGGCCGTTCAGGAGAGACAGGGGCAGCGTGGCTTTGGGCAAGGCAGCGGCGGGTGAGGACAGGCCGTGGGCCAGCCAGGAGCTGCTTGCCAAGGCTCAGAGGAGGGACCCACACAGATAACCGTTGCCTGATCAAGGAGACGAAGCAAGTGAAACCTTCTGGTTGGACAAAGCCTCATGATGCCAGGTCCTGGTGCTCATCCCCGATGGGACAGAAGGGCGACGGGGCTGGGTGCCAGCAGTCCGGGAGACTCGCCTCAGGAGTGTGTTGGAGACAACCTCTTTGTGCTGATAATCAGTGAAACAGGAGGTGCACTGCTGCTACTCGGAAACAAGGAAGAGATATTTGGGGGCGTGAAGTTGGTGATCAGCTTTTACAACAGCAACAGCAACCCTAAGGTGGTGGAGTTTAACATCCTGACAGAGGGGAGCGAGGCAAATGCAGAATTACACTGTGGACATGAGCCCTGAGATGGGTGTTTTGGTGGAAGAAGGTTTTTTTGACTCATATGGCTAATTAAGGAAGGATTTGTTCCTAGGGATCTTTCTTGCGCTGCCCCTAATTTCTTGTGTCCGTTTGTCTGGGAAAGCCATGCTCTGATGATGGGAGTGAGAAGGTCACCTGCTCCCGGGCGGCGTGGGCTGGCACGCAGGGGTGCTCCCAGTACTCGGGGTATCCTGGAGGGAGCCCTGAGCCTCAGAATCAAATAAAACATTCAGCAGTTTGGCAGCCAAAGGTCACTTCTGTTTTCCACTTGAGCGATGTCGTGTTGGGAAGCTCAGCTGCCTCGGGTGCTGTCTGGCTTCTGAAACGGGAACAGGCGCTTCCACTGTGGGGCCTGAATGAAGCATTTACAATGGAAATGGTGATCTCAGAGAGGCGATGAAGGGGACAATGATGAAGAGAGCTCAGTAAAGCCTGAATGGGCTAGTTCTGCCTCAGTTTCTCCAAAGTAAATCTGTTTCAGTTTGTGCAAAGTAAACCTGACTGAAATGTAAAGGGCACGGTCCACTTTCCGTGCTCGCATCCTCATCCCCTTCACTTACCTGGCTGTGCTGGGATCTTCGAGCCCCACCCACTGTGGGTCTGTTGGTGGGCTTCTCCCGGGGTCTGACTCACAAGCAACACTGGCTCTGGTGTCCCCAAGTTAAGTCTAAGCCTGGAAAGCCTGGAGTGATTGCTCAGTCCCCACAGGCTCCGGGTTCTGGTCTGTGGATTGGCAATGGAGGAGGTAAGCGGAGGTCGTGTGCCCCAAGAGTAGCTGGATGAGGGAGGGGACACTGGTGGGGAGAATACCAGGCATAAAGGACTGACCCACCAACGTTCATGTATCACCTACCTAGGTGATATCTGAGCATTGAGGTTTAAGGACCTATCTCTTGCTTAGGATAGGAATTATTGTGCTTCATCCCCTTTTCTCCGCAGAGAAGTGCGGCCAAGGCAGCTGCAGCCGCTCTGAGGGCAGAACACAAGAGAGTGTTCCCCCTGTGAGAGAGCAGGTGATAAAATCCCTGGGGTGAGATACATGAGTGATCCATGGGAGAGAAAGAGGCACTTCCAGGGCCCTGCCCACCTCCTCAGCATCCCAAATTGGCCAGAGCAGTCTCTGGCCGGGAACGCTGCCTGCTCCTGGGAGGGTGTCCATGGGGGCCTGGGCTAGGGGCTGGGCCGTGGATGGCTCTCTGGTGGGCAAGAACACAGACTGAGTAGTAAACACAAGCAGATATATCGATGAAAAACGGTGGTAAAAAGGGAGAAAAGGTGATGCTAGGAGACTAGCCCTTGAAGAGGGCACGTGCTGGCTCTAAGGAGCAGGGAGATCCAGGTGTGGGCAGCAGAGATGGGGACAGGGTAGGCTGCAGCCAGGATCCCTCGTGAATTCGGTGGGGTGAACCATGGAGCCCTTCTCTTGATGACTGGCAAGTACAGGCAAAGCGAGGGCACACAGAAAAGAGTGGCACAACACAAATGTTTAGAGAGCCAGTGCCCGAGGCACGTCTGGAGGGTCAGCTCCTGTGAGCACAGAACTGCCTGAAGCTGGTGCATGTGCCTGGGAGAAGTGCCCTGGGTGGATGCTGATCTCACTGCTTTGGTAACACTAACTGGAGTAATTAACGGTGTTAATCACACTGCAGCTGTTCTGAAGTGAAGTTTGACTCAAACTTTCTTGCTTCTCTTCTGTTACTCTCGTGGCTGCCACTGTGGCATGAATTCCCACCAGTGTTGGTTGCTCCTGCTCCTCATGTGCAGGTCTCTTTACTTCTGGGATTTCTCCTGGAAACTGAGCACAGCTCTGGTAATGTCCTCCAGTTTATCCTTGGGGTTTAGTACAGTAAAAAGTGTGAAAGGTCTAAACCCTGTGACCTAGACACAGAGGAAAGTGCTAGGATAGAGAGGAATAACAAGGAATTTGGATTAAAGATATATCTCTGGTGCTTGGCCATTTGGAAGAGAGCTCACTGGTTGAAGGGACAATCAACTTTCTGTCCAACATCATGACTGGTTGTGGCTATTCTGCAGCAGTGAGGAGAGGTCTGTCAACCAGGGGTGCAGATAGGGAAGACTCAGGCCATGGTGAAGCAGGGTTTGACATTGCCCTCTGTTGCATGTCAAGCTCCTGACTGTCCAGCTGAGGTGTCCTTGAGGTCTGTTGCTCCTCTCTGCCCAGTCGTGCCAACCTCAGCCTCAGCAGGGACATCGCTGTGCAGCAGCTCAGGAAAACTGCCGACACACCACTGCAGCAAAAACCACAGCTCCCTGGTTGTGCTGGGGCTTCAGCCACCCTTATTAGACCTTTATCATCCCCATACTGTCCTAGTCCTGACACACACTTATCTTAACTTGTGCCAACCTAAAAGAGTCCTTCAGCTGGTGGGGAGGAGGCATTGCTCCCCCGCACTTTCTCACTGGCTGTCTGTTTAAGTGCAGAACGATTTAATAGGGAGGCATAAAGAAGTTAAAAAGCAAAGCAGTTACACTGGAAACCACGTTCCAGGGAGGGCAATTTATTCATCTAAAGTACAACGTTAGGCCTTCAGAACATGACAAGCATGGTGCAAAAAAGTCTGATAGATGGTAATTGCTCGACTCTTTGCTAAGCAGAAATTCACTGCACAGTCCGTTAATCTTTAATTATAAGCACTAGACTGGTATCATTTTTCTCGACTTTTAGTTTGATCAGGTTACTGATATTCTGACATCATGGTTGTAGGACAAGTTCTTTGATCCTTGTGGTCCTGTTGTTCATCATCCCCAGAAGCTGGGGTCGCACCTGGCGGGGTACAGGAGGCTGAGCGAGGGGTGAGGGCAGGGCGTGAGTTTGCTGAATGGAGGAGGGAGCCCCTGCTTGAGCCCCAGCACATCTGCCCCCGCTCGCTCACAGTCCTCCTTCCACTGCCACAGTTCACCTGACTGAGCAGCCTGGGTGTGACCCCTCGTCACCCTTGTCTTTCCACACAGCCCTCCCGCAGCTGCAGAGGCGGATTTTACCCGCACTGCTGAGATGCCTTGAGCCAGCTTTGGCTGGAGGTTTTCATGCAGCTTTCAGATGCAGTTTTCTTAAAGACCATTGGGTGATGCACCCCAATCCTTCCATCCTTCCAAACATCCTCTGTAGCAGTGGTCATGACCCTGGGGGGGGCGGGGGGGAGCAAATAAACCATAAGAAACTCTTCTGTCAAAAAAAATTACTATACTGCAAACTGGGATCAATGCCCAAACCATAAGCCCTGTATAAGGGATGGGACTGCTTTTAGCCGTGTGCTGAAATGGCAAGGTATGGTATCGTCTGGTAGTGAGGACAGCAGCATCTGGATCAGGTTAATTAATGGAGCAGGACCTAAGTGTAGCTAAGGGCCCTGCAAGCAGGGGTTTCCTTGGTTCCTGCCATGCACTGACCTTGCTGCATGTTACGAAAAATGCTTCAGCTTATTATTCACACCCCTAACACCCAGGAGTGGCAGGAATCTCATGATACTGCTGCACCATCGCCCTCTCTCTGCACGGGTAACCCCTGGACTCCAGCCGTGCAGGAGGAGGCTGTAGCTGCCAGGGCCAGGTTTCTGGCTGATTCTGGAGGTGGTTGCCCCCACCTTTAGCAGAAGACAGAGGCAGTACCCACCCCTGTTGTTGCAGTTATGGTCGTGCCAGATGTTACAGCTGTGCTAACTCTGTTCAGATGTTATGCCAGATGTTACAGCTGTGCTAACTCTGTCCAGATGTTATGCCAGATGTTACGGCTGTGCTAACTCTGTCCAGATGTTATGCCAGATGTTACGGCTGTGCTAACTCTGTTCAGATGTTATGCCAGATGTTATAGCTGTGCTAACTCTATTCAGATGTTATACCAGATGTTATAGCTGTGCTAACTCTATTCAGATGTTATGCCAGCTGTTATAGCTGTGCTAACTCTGTTCAGATGTTATGCCAGATGTTATAGCTGTGCTAACTCTGTTCAGATGTTATGCCAGATGTTATAGCTGTGCTAACTCTATTCAGATGTTATACCAGATGTTATAGCTGTGCTAACTCTATTCAGATGTTATGCCAGCTGTTATAGCTGTGCTAACTCTGTTCAGATGTTATGCCAGATGTTATAGCTGTGCTAACTCTATTCAGATGTTATACCAGATGTTATAGCTGTGCTAACTCTGTTCAGATGTTATGCCAGCTGTTATAGCTGTGCTAACTCTAGTAAGCCCCACAGGACTGCAGAAAAAGCGACAGAGAAGACCTGAGTTACCTGCAGGGAGGCTATGGTGCCTGCACAGGGGCAAATGTCAAGGGATGCTCTCATGGCACCCATGGTTCAGTTCTAGGTGGTACTTCTGGAGGGCTGTTTGGAGACCAAAGGGACAGTCTGTGCAGAAGCAGTTGCACGGACATAGCGACTGAGTCACTGGAGCCACGAGGTGGGCCAGCCTTCAATCCACAGCTCACATGACCCCTAGACACATGCCCTGAGGATGTGTGTCTGAGGTGTGGTGACTGTGCTGGTACCTTCAACAGAAAAAAGACCCAAAGGATCCTGTCAGGGAAAGCAGGGTTGGGAGGTTGGATTATATGATCTCCAGAGGTCCCTTCCAAACCCCTAACACGTTCTGCAATTCTCTAATTCTGTGAAAGGAAAGATTAGGAAAACCAAGCTCTCCAACACCAGCAGCCTTGACTCTGAGCAAGAAGGGGACACCTCTCTTCCAACCTGCTCCTACCACTGGTGCTGAAAGGACAAATGCAACCACCCAGCTTATCACCCCTTGCCCGCCCCCCTGCCCTGATGCCTGTGCCATGGCGGGGGCTGTCCCCAGCCAGCTCAGCCTGTGTGGGCTGGGGAAGTGGCAGCAGCGTCAGCACGACCCACGGGGCTGTTCCGTCCTGTCTTCCACCACAGGGCATCTCAAGGCCTATTGAAATATTGAGTTGGACGTGTTGAGGCACAGACACTTTACATCACTCATCTGGACAGTAAAACACAGGGAAGATTACGGCTAGGCTGACAAAATGTATTTTTACATCATTTGTTTCTTTCCCCAGGGTAGGAATCTTTGTGCTCACACGATGGTAAGTAGCTCCACTCTCAGATGTAACCAGTGTGGGGAGAATTTCTTGGTGTTTTCCCTAGATTTAGGTGCTGCATTTCCCCTTAAATAGCATGTGAACAGAGCAGGCAAGGTCTCTGGGCAGTAACCACAGCGCTGTGAAAAAGGAGAGCTTAAAATGTGCCCTTTCTGGCCATGTCTGCAAAGTGTCTGTTGTTTCCCTTGGTCTGTCAGGGAAATCACAGGATGTGCAAAATTAGATATAGATTTTTCTACACCAATGGAAAGAAGCAGCAATGGACAAGCAGTGACAGCACAATACTTAAGACAAATGTCCTTATTTGAAAACAAGTTATTTAAAACTTATAGACAAAACAATACCTGGAGAGAGTGCTTTTGTGGTCCTTTTGTATGAAGTCTCTATTATTACAGTCTAACCAGTGCTTCAATTGACCTTAGCATCTTCCAGGAAAAGCTGTGTAAACAGGGACAGAATTTCTAATGAAAGACCAAACAGAAAAAGTATTGATTTTTCTAATCTTTTCAGGCCCTCTTTAGAAATGGAGTAGAGCACAAATTTAATTCTTCTCCTCTGCATTTCATTAATGATTGTGAAGTATTTAGAGGTATTAGAAGAGAGATTTATATGACAGGACAGAGTTTTATCACTATTTATAACACACTCTGAGTTTCCCCCAGAACAGCCAGATGCCGTTAAAACCCCACACTTTTTAATGATGCGACAGCACTACACAATCAGGATGCAGGATTCCCACACTGAGTGGCTGGTGGTTTTAATTTCAGACTATAAATCCTCTCTGAAACGGAGCAATGTGACTTCCCAGCAGGCAAGTACAGAGGGTTTGAAAGCACCTGCACATCCAGCTTCCTCAGGTTACTCTCCAGGTTGGTCTTGTTTTACCTTTACCACACAACTGCCAGGTGTCTGAAAACCAGTGAAACCAAGGTGATGAGCTGAAGGACTTGCCTGAACCGGGACATGAGGAGTGTTTGGGGGATTTGTCCTCCCTTGTGCCTCTTCTTGCCAAGGACTGGACGCACACAGAGGAAGGCACACATGCCTACTGCTGGGACCATGCCTTGGGACACTCGTTTTTAATGGACTGAGAGGGATAATATTTATACACAGGGAAATGGAGAAAGCAGAGATGAGTACTGGGAGAGCTCTTCTGAAGCTGAGGGCTTCGGTGTGTTTTCTGCTTTTGTTCAGTGTGTTCCCCCCGCCCGAGCCTTGGAACTCTGCACTGGGTTTGGCACTCTCCTGTCCACATCTCCTGTTGTGCATAACAGGCACATCAGCACTCCATCCTCACTGAGATTCTTGCCAAACACACCCTCTGCACTTCTCCACATCCCAAATGCTCCCTGGCCAGTCTTTACCAGGCAATGGATGTAGTGCTGGTCCCCACTGTGGCTGTAGCCAACTTCAGGCCCTCTCTGATGTAGTTGGAGTGCCTCTTGCAGCACATACAGGTGGCATCTCCATCTGCCATGTCATTCTGGATCGCAGCTCCCACCTGGCCCTGGTGCCTGGGGATCACCTGTGCAGACCTAGTACCCCCGTACAGCCCAGCACCCTCCAGCGCTCACTGCAGAACCCCATCCCTGCAGCCACAACTGGTGTGGTGCGTTGCTCTGATTTCCCAGGGCTAGCACGTCTGGAACGCCACAGGCAGACCTCACTTCAGAAGACTCATCTTCCTGACTGTGGCGTCTCCACTGGCAGGGACGCTGGGGAGATGGGCTCTGAGCCAGCAAGCGCCTTCTCACCTACAGCAAGCACAGTCCTGCCTCGGTGGGCCTCTTGTCCATTCCGAGCTTTTGGTGAAGACCATGTCCTCTTTGGACACTCTTTGCTGCTGTTCCAGTAGCAAATTGGGATAATTCCAGACAGGCCTCGAGGGCAGACTGTGTCTGCTCCATCTGCTGTCACTCTAGGAGAGACCGGTCAGAAAGATATTGCCAATATCCCATGCTTTTCTGTCACATGTTGTTAAAACACAGCCAAGAAAGAAATACTGGCTGTGCTGAGACCTGCTGAGTTGGTACAGTTGCACTGATTTTTGTAGCCACCCCAGGGACAATGACCTTATTCATCACAGCAGAGGACTGACTCCATTGTTTTTAGAGATGATGACCATCTGTATCCTCACTTGGACATGAGCTGTATTTGTTAAACAAACCTTGCTGGTTTCTAGTATCAACCGCCGTGTCAATATGGACTTAAATCCGAGAAGCCATGGGAATACTTCAGGAATGTTTCAAAAATGATGCAGTCGGTCCTGTAGGAATGGATTCACAGGGGTTTTATGAAGTCCAACACAGGCAGATGCCTGCTCTTGCCCCTGAGATGGAATAACCCCATGCAACTAGGGCAGGTGGGGGACAACTACTAGATCCCTAAAAAGACCCGGTGGACAACAGTTCAACAGGAGTCAGAAGCACGTCCATGCGGTGAAGATGCCAGCCACATACTGACTTGTATTAGCAAGAAAACAGCCTGAGGTCTAGGGAAGTGATTCAACTACTTTACTCAGCACCTCTGTGACACATCTCAGCCTTGTGCCAACCTTGGGGCTCCCCAGAGGGCCAGTATGATGATCAGGAGGGAGGGGGCATGATGTACAAGAAACTGAAGGAAATGGACTTCTTCAGAGGAGTGATGAGAAGACCAAACTTGTTTTCAACTAGCTAAAATGATGGTCATAGTGGAAGATGGAATCTGATTCATCTCAGAAGTGCACAGGAAAAGGACAATAGGCCAGTCACACAAACTGCAATGAGGGAAACAGCGATTGTGCATCAGAAAAAAAAAAGTAAACCAAAAATACATCATCCACTGGATGAGGTGGCCAGAGCTGGTGGAGTTTCCATCCTTGGAGATTCCCAAAACTTGACTGGAGAAAACCCTGCTAGATCTGTTCTAGCTTTGAAGATACCCCCGTCCGGAGCAGAAGGTTGTATGAGGCGACCTCCAGAGATCCCTGCCAGCAAGTATTTCTGTGATTCTATTAAGTGCCTTAAGCATGGGAAATCCGGGTGTACGACTGGTTCTTTGTTAAATCCCCAAATCATTTGGATATATATGGCATCAGTCATTCCATTCGCCACGATGGCAGGCAATAACTGCAAGAGTGAAAACAAGGCATAGGAAGGAGCATAACACAATTCAGTTCATCAGGGATCAGTTCTAGGGATTCAGTTCCTCAACTGGAGTGACAAATTTTTGCATGCACGCTTCATATTTTTAACCCTCTTTGGGCAGAGTTGAAGCTCTCTGAGGTGTGTAACTGCACCACTCAAAGATGAGGCTGCAAAGGCCATTCATCTGGCCCTATGAACCTCCTTGATAGTTCTGCATACAAGTGGGCCTTGTGGAGACGTAGTCAGTGAAAGACTAAAAAAGGCTAGTCCAGACACCTATTGGAGTGGACAAGACAGTTTGCAAAGGCTCTCTGATGAAAGCAGGACTCTTCATCAGTGCTGGCTTTGAATAGTGTAGTTGTTTTGCCTTGAAATGAGGGCTGGGAAAGGCATTTAATATGCTCTACACTGCTGAAGGAGTATAAGCTGGAAAAGGATGCAATGGAACGAGACAGCACAATAAGGCATTAACAGATGGGCAGAATGTATGTGCTAAGGGAAGAGTGAGCAATCCACCTCCTCTGACTGTGCCACATACCTTAACTCCATTCTTTTCCTGCAGCACAACGCATGCCATTGCCCATTATGTGATCCATACAGGCCTGTGTGAGTCAAGATCTATTCCGATGCCTTTTCAAGGCAGAGGTTTGCCTGTGTTTCAGACAGTCTCATTTAGAATGAAATGCCATGTCTGAAATGCACCTAGTGTGCTGGGCAGAGGCCATTGACGTCCAGAATTTCCTGAAAACCACTTGTGATTCTCAGGCAGTGCCCCCAGGTGCCCCTCTCTCTAGTCAACTTGGATTCCTCCTTTTCTAAGTCTTCCTATTTCTACGCTGGGCAGGTCCCACCTAGAAGAGCTTCTCCACAGTCTGCAGGCGGTTCAGAGGAGTGTATCAAGGGAGATGGTTCCCTACACTGACAACCGAACAGCTACATGAAACGTGTACCTCCAGCCTGCCACCTCCACTTCCAGCTTCACTGAGTGCCTGTGAGTGAGCTCCTTGACTATTCTGCATTTTTAAAGGTCCCTTCCAGCCTAACACATTCTATGATTTCCCCTACAAACCCTCATCTTGCCCAGCTTCATTATTAATTTTCTATGTTAACAATAATTTTAGTGAACTATACAGAAGATATTTTCTGTAAAATCAAATAGTGGATGTGCCAGGTTCAGCCAAAGGTTAATTTCCCTGAGATGCTCTCTCTGCATAATGCAGATGTCAGCAGATGAGCAGCAGATGGGACCTGGTATGAGATGGAGCAAAGAGCGATGCTGTCATTATGGGCTTCCTCCTGAAGTTATTCAGAAGTGGAATGGAGCTGCTCAGGATTTCTGCATGAATGTGGAGAACAGGAGATTCTACCTGCTTCTTCTGGGGGCTACTGGCTACAACAGGAGCATCCACCACTGATGTCCAGAGGGAGATGGAACCTACCACAGTGTACCAACTTAATTTTCATGATTGTTACTCCAGGAACCACCCTTGTTACCTTGGTCACTGTCTCCTCTGCTGGCGGCCTCAGGTGTCTCCCAGGTTCTGCACTGGATGGGGTGTAGTGGCACCCGAGAACTCAGAGCTGTCCTGTCAACATTGGAGCAAAGCAGTTCCCCTGCCTGCCAGGAGAGCTGGGACCTCCCTGTCTTTCAGCCAAGTGCACAGGGAAAGCAGGGCCCCCTCCATCCACTCTTGGCCTTTGCTATCCCTGTTTTTCACGTCACTTTCTCCTCCCCTCTACAGAGGCTTATTTTTCGCATCTTAAAAGGGGAGATACTTTGGTCCTTATAGGTCCCTTCCAGCTCAATATATTTTTTAATTACATAGTGCTAGCTCCTCATGCAGTTCCCTTTCCTGGGATCTCATCCCTCCTTTCTCCTGAGTGCAATTAGCTGCTCTATCTCAACAGCCCCTATAACCTTCTCATCACTGATGGCAGAGCCAGAGGAGCAGCTCCTCTTATTTAATTTCTATCACACAGTTGCAACCAGACATCTGTGAATGCCTCTGATGCTTCATCCCTTTTGACCTCCACAAGGTGCTCTTTCCTTGCAAAGTGCTGAGCTTGTTCTCACGCGTGAGGCCGTCCTCATGTGGGTAGGGAAGGAAATTCCTTTTCAGAACCAGTGTCCCTTAGTAGTCCCCCTTCTTCAAGTCAATCTCCAGATACAGCTGAACACCAAGCCCACTTAATACAGGTAGACCCAGGAAAGGATCTTGCTGCTTAGATCTCACCTTGGACCTCAGTAAGACCGGCGGCAGGAGGATGCAGGGAAAGAAGGGTGGGGACCACGGATGAAAACTGCAGCTCATCACAGTGGCTGAACCTGCATGGCAGCCATGGGCCACTGCCTTTTCCCCTTGTCAGTGGAGGTTCCTGGCCAAGAAGCAATGGAGGAGGGGTTCCCAGGGAGCTGTCTTGGTGGTCAGATGTCCCTGAGCTCTCTCCGCTCTTTCCTACCACCACTTCCCTTCTTCCACCTGCATCTCTGTGCAGGAGTTTGATCTCCCCACAGGGACTGCCACCTGCCAGAGGCTGTCCCCACATGCCACCCCTCAGGCTGTTGCCTTGGAGCAGTGGGCAGACTCCAGGGACATCCTCCCTGCTTGCACTGAGGCCCAAACCTCCCCCAACCTGCTATGAGGTCCTCAGCCCCTCCCATCACTGGGCCCACAATATCCTACACCACCACTCAGCAGACACGGAGAACACCACCTCAGCCCAGACCCCCGACCTCCTCAGTGCCCCCAGGCTTATCGTTCTCCTTTAGTGATCCTCTGGAAGTGTCTTTGTGTCCCCTTAGGCTGAGCATCAGGCTGCACTATGTCTGGGGTGATGCTGTGCCAGGGGTTTGCTCCTAGTGTCGATGGGTGGCAAAGCCCAACACAAAGGCCATGGAGTTATTTAGGAGAAGCAGCACCTTAAGGTGGAAAGGAGGGTCCTTGCACCAAGATGTGGGTAAGATGTTCAGTCTTCTGACATATCTACATGAGTTCATAGTCAAGGAGTTCCCCAAGGGAGGATGCTCTCCTGGTTATTTTAAGCAAAGGCATGGGGAAGAAAGAACAAGCCACCACATGTGGCATCTCCAGAGCTACTCAGACCTCGTTCCTGATAACTCCATGGTAGTACTCAGAGAGCCAGAAGGGAGCTTTGACTCATCTAAGGTGTCTCCTGGCACCAGCTCCGTGGTATGCTCGGGATTTGGCTCCAAATCCTCTCTGTTTTCTTGTGAGGGAGAAAAAGAGATGAGCTCTCTTCACCACACATCATGAGACTCACCCATCTGTGCGAAGCATTTTGAACTCCTTGTACTCACAGCACTGTTTTTAGTATTTAATGAATGAGCTTTACAGTAAGACAGGCTCCACCTGAGGGCTACAGTTTTCCTCTCTCTTGAAATGTTTTTCAGCAGTGCAGCTCTAAAAGCTAACTGGGTTCACTGGAACTCCCAAATCAAGCAAAAAAACCCGTTATAATAGTCTAAAGGAGGACAATGTTCCTTGAGATATCTCTGCTGCCAGGAGAAACAATGCAGGAATATATTTTATGTTGGGAACAATGCTTGGTGTTTCAAGTTATTTAAAAATACAAATATAGATCACTGCATTGAAATTAGAGCGTAACAGATTTATGCTTTCAACTGTTTATATTTCTTCTGGCAAAGCTGGAAGCTTTGGGGTGGCAGAAAGTCACCAAAGAAGTTATTCTAAAATGATGACAAAAATGTAGAATAATAAACTGGACCCTTTGGGCAGTCCAAAAAATATTGCAGTTGACCCAAAATAAAGCATTTGCTTTTGTTATATTTTAACTAATTAAAAAAACCCTCAAACAATAGTGGACTGAGTTCCTACCAATGTTTAATAGCCCAGGACTTCAGGAGAGGCTGGGGTCTCCATTTCTTCATGAGAGGATGCCTTTTTTTTCCATCTGAGAAAAGACAAGGGCACTCTTCTCCTAGCAGGTGTGTTTTCCATAGTGTTTGTTATTCCTCTTTGAAGCAGTAGTTTCCTATTTATCTACTGCTAACAGAGATTTTCCTGAGCTCCCAGAGCTGCTTCTTTCTGCTTTCACAATCAGAGTGTTCTTGCATCCTTCTGTGAGTGTATTTCAGCAAGTAGGGAAAAACATGTCTCTTTCTCATGGAGGAAAGTGAGACTGTCTTTGGATACTGGTGTGTTCAAGCTGAGCTTGTTGTAACCCCTCTTCATTTGTCTGGGAACACTGAACTTCTGTGCCCATGGATGACATCAGTGTGTTGCAGAAGATACAGGTTGCTAGACAGTCTCTAAATCACAAAATACTCTATATTAGGCCCACAAAGCCTCAGCCTCTTGCTAAAGCACACAAGGCTTTCCTTCCTGGCCCACCTCAGCAGAGTTTGATGACAGCTTCTCAAATGGGAAGGTCTCTTCTCAGGATGACTGCACCATGGTGAGCCCATCAGTACGTGCTCTTCTTCTGCTTGGCAGATCCAGCCAAATGCAAGTTAAGAGTTTTAACAGCTTGTGTGAGATCGTCAGCATAGCAGTGCCAGGTTCCACTGGGCTCTACTGCACTGTCTTCTGACTCATGCTCGAGCTGTTGCTTTCCAGAGGGCACTGAGCAAAGGCTTAAATCCCCCATGCCAGGCTTTACCCAATTGCATTTTAGAGTGTTTATTCTCTCTAAATCTGACCTGTTGGGCTCTCAGAGGGCAGGACAGACTTCACAGGGACAGCAGGCTCCCAGGAACAGAGGGTGCCACATATGGTGGAGTTTGTGGTCCTTTTTGTTAATTCATAATCTGACAGATCATGTCCTGAAGATGAGATGGGAGGAAAGTCTCATTTGTGGATCCTGTCAAGACAAAGACATAGAATCATAGAGTCCTACAATTGTCAGGGTTGGAAGGGACCTTAAAGATCATCCAGTCCCAACCCCGCTGCCACGGGCAGGGACATCCCCCACTAGATCCGGCTGCCCAGAGGCCCATCCAGCCTGGCCTTTAACACTCCCA